>NW_017386148.1:52282-91979 GCF_000237925.1 Schistosoma mansoni | reverse complement strand
CTACCTCCTTTCAGTTTCTCTCTGAGTTTTATAATATAAGAAACAAACATCAATTTGGTTGTAATGAATTCAATTCAGTTAAATAAAAGTGACATTTCTTGTCATTTTAATTGTATTTTAACAATTAGAAAAGAAAATAGATAGTTTTTTAAGATCAATAGTAGAATTTTAGATTTGTATCCCATTATGTCATAATCAATGACATATAGTTCAATTTTGTGACGGAGATGATATTTTTCTATGAATATTTTCAACATTAAAATTAAGAAAATAGATCTCTGCACAGGCATACAACACACAATATTTCTGTTTGCTTTATTGAAGGGGGGGGGGAAGTGTTTATACAAAAAATAAGATGAATGGAGCATACTTAGAAAACAAATAGAAAATTCGGTGCCAGTCTAAGACTTTCATATTTGTTTAAATTATGTCTATAAACTTTGAAATAACAATCGCTATTCACTTGGTATTGTTTGCTTGTATCTTCCCATAGTTATTTAGGAATGCAATTGATCAGTTTCTTGTTGACATATGTGCATCTTGTGAGGACTGCCTAAATATTGCCTTAAATCACAAGTCCCAAAATCGGATGAAACGCGCGTACTGGATTCCACTGCTAGCCACTATCCAACTATGCTAACGACTGCCATTGTTTTGTTTAGTTTTAGAAATAAGTATTTACTTTCAGTAACTAATCAAGTCCTCTATTCATCAAGTTTTATTAGAATAACCTAATATTCACTACATTTGCGTTCGGGGTAAACTTGATTTCTGTAGGAATAATACATAGGTACGAATACATTCATGTGTGTAATTAGGCATTCACTAGGTGAAGTTGAAACTTAGTTAAGAATATTTACTCTTTTTTAATTGAATCACCAAATATAGATAAAGATTAGTGAAGATATACATAAATCGGTCCGAAATAAGGATTACATAAATAGTTGTATGTGTATCGTAAATAAAAAGAGAAACGTCAATAAATCTGTATTCTTTGGTGACCCAGGCCATTTATTTCTTTATTAAACATGTGATTCAGACCTGTGTCATTCATATACATTGTCAGGCTGAGATAAACCTTCTGCATGAACATGATTTTCAAACCAGTTACTACGTACACAATTTGAGATCAGTCACTACTCAATCACCGATTGGTACATTTATCATTTTATCTAGCAATCTGACAAAAACAATTTCCTACGTATCACCAAATTGAAAACAAGTTTTTGAATTTCCACTTGGACTCTGTTTGTTATTTTCATTCGCTGCCTTTAATGTGTCATTAACTCAGCCCTAATTTGTTTAATTCTCTTGGTCAAACAACCTTATTGGGCTACTTCAAGTAATACTTCTTCGAATTAGTCGTTGCCGTAAGATTATTGTTATTATCATTATTAGATATGATAGTTTCGTGTAGATTTTGATGCTTCGGAGATTTGTAATGAAGATATCATTCTACGTATATTATTTATTTTTTCGATGATGATGATAGGAGGCAGACGTGCAAACTTTGACCTAAATTTCATTACATTAGTAAATCTTGTAACTGCGTAAATGTTTCGACGCAAAAGACGCATTTTATTTATTTTCATTTCAGTGGTAATTAGAAACAAAATAATGACAAGTAAATACTTTCGTTGATTTTATTTTTAAAAAGATGCATACAAATAGAAAGCTTTTAAAATATAACTCCAATAATATTGACTAGTTTTTTGTATCCAACATTTGAATTTCACTATTTTGTAGACGTATTTAATTGATAGTGAGGATGTAAAAACCTTTACATATCTGGGCAGCATCATTGATGAACACGGTGGATATGATGCAGATGTGAAGGCGCGGATCAGCAAATCAAGAGCAGCATATTTACAACTGAAGAACATCTGGAACGCAAAACAATTGTCAACGAACACTAATGTTAGAATTTTCAATAGAAATATCACGACAGTTCTATTGTATGGGGTGAAAACTCGGAGAACTACGAAAGCCATCATTCAGAAGATGCAAGTGTTTATCAACAGTTGTCTATGCAAAATAATTCAGATCCGTTGACCAGACGCTATCAGTAACAACCTACTGTGGGAGAGAACAAGCCAGATTTCAGCGAAGGAAGAAATCAGGAAGAAGCGCTGGAAATGGATAGGACACACATTGAGGAACCCACCCAACTGAGTCACAAGACAAGCCCTCATATGGAGTCCTGAAGGCCAATGAGGATGAGGAAGACCAAGAAATGCATTACGCCGAAAGAAATGGAGACAGACATGAGAAGAATGGACAAAAATTGGAAAAAACTAGGATGGAAGGCTCAGGACAGAGTAGGTTGGATAATGCTGGTCTGTGGCGTACGCTCTATCGGGAGTAACAGACGTAAGTAATAATTGTTACTAAATTCTAACCAAATAATTCAAATAGATGCATAATAAAACTAAAATATATCTCTATCAGTAAATTCTAGTCAGATCCCCTAGTTAAGTAAACAATAATATTTTTTGGAGTTAGTTTTATTTTGTAAGAAGTTTCTGTCACGGAATAATGTCAGTTGGTATAACACTGAAACCAAGGAGAAGTTCAGGTTGTTAGGAGTAAAACAGTTATGCACAATGGGACCAAATAATCTTTTTATATCTGAAATAGATTAAAATTGTAAACGTGTATCATTGGATGTGATTTCTGTAGTTTAATGAGCGAATTGAAAGTCCTGCATTCGGTCGTGGTTGAAGACATATGAAAAGTTCAATCTTAAAATAAATTTAACTAAGATTCTTCAGTTCATAGATGGAAGGTTGTGAGAAATAAAATGATAGTTCCTGTATTAGTATACAAAAATACTTGCACACGTACAAACGAGGACGATCAATAGTCAGTTATAAATCTCTCTAGACATAATAGTTCCCCCAAGTTTAAAAATAACCATAACACATTAATAGTGCAAAATATAAAACTTGGATCGGCTTGCGTTTGTACAATCTTCCCAACAAATAAATGCATAATCACATTAAATCTTCAATAACAAGCAGTTGGTCCGATGTTTTGACTGACATATGGGCTGTAACATTTTCAAATTCCTCCATACAGTAGTTGCTTAGTTGCAAAAAAATGTAGGTCTATATATCTCTTAGCTTATAGCTCGAATTTCAATAGCTATGCTTATTACTGCTGCAGAATTATTATTTCAAATTGTAGTTAGATCATTCCCTAGCAAAACAATTGACTGAGTTTTCAATCTAACCACACAAACCTCACAAGTTCTCTTTGGTGATCATGTGATTAGGAACCTAAGTAATATGATTCTTTTATCAATTACACAACTCTGTCAGATTTTACTGCTCTCCTTCTATGAATTTCTAGTCATAGACAGTTTTAGCGATATACATACAATTCATCTTATTTTCAAGTAACATAAGTTGTTAATTATTTCCAAATATACTTTTCTTACAGGAAATGGATGAAACAAACTTTTGGCATAAATAAAACCAAATCTCGTGTTTTAAAATTTGTAAGCTAAATACTCACTTATATGTCATTAACAACTGCTTATTTCAAAATCATAACGTTCACCTAACACTAAGAATTTTGCACATAAATGATAATTTTAAATGTTTAATCGTTAGTTTAGCTATTTATATACTTCACTCTACTATTTTGTGCCTGTTAGAGATTAATATAACTTCTGTTTTCACAGTAAACTGTATGAAACTAAGTATTTCATCATTCATAAGTTAGTATGTAGGAACAATACTGATAGCTAGAGTGTATGTGTTCTACAATCCCTGATGGTTCGTTAATATATACTTTTAAAAATTAATCTACAAATATTGTTTGATTCTATTGTAAATAACTTAGTTCCCTTCAACTGAGCTTCACTGGTTATAGCATTAATCTTATTTAATGGTAATGTATTGTTTTAGTTATATTATTAAATGATCTTGTATTAATTTAGATTTTTTTATTGAAAATCCAGACACAAAGTTTCCTTTTTTCCTTTGTATATCTACCAATATTATGATGTCAGATCATAAAGAAGAATTTCTAAGAACAGTAGCTATTTTGATACTGTGAATAGACTCAATTATTTAATAGTTGAATTTATGAGTCAATTAGAGCTAGACCACCATGAAAAATCTGGAAGCACTAGACGACCGTTTCGCCCTATAGATATGGGAACTCCTCAAGTAGTGCACATTCCACGATTTCCGCACCACGATTATTTGAACCCCAGGAACCTTTCAGTCTCCTGGCACTGCCTGAGGAGTCCCCATACGAAGGACGAAAACGGGCCGTACAGTGCTTTCCAGGTTTTCTAATGGTGGGCTAGCTTTTAATTGACTCAAGAATTCAACCATAAAATTATCAAAATCTCTACAAAACCCCCCATCTGACTTAATTATTCATTTTGATCATCCATAAACTTTATCCTCAGGTATTCGTTTTTATACAAAAGCATAGATAAACTATCGAGAATCCATAGTAATTATTTGTTTTCAGTAGCAAATCAGAGAAATATACATTGTCTAGCTTTCCAAGTTATTACTTTCAAACAAATAAAACGTATCGAAAAATCGCTCATAGATTAATTTCTGCTTGAAAACATGTTGATGAATTGATTGTGCTTTATATTAAAATAAAACTTTTTCTAGTCAAATCATTTTTTTAAAAATAATAATGTGAGTAATATAAATTAAATAATTAATTAAATAAATAATTTATCATTTATTTAAAGAATGAAAACATTAAAGTAATATAAATATACTCATTGCTCACAATAATAATGATAAATGTCTGTAATAATATAAAGGGCGGAGACGTGGAGAACTACGAAAACTATAATCCAGAAGGTACAGGTGTTGATTAACAGTTATCCATGCAAGATACTTCGGATCCGTTGGCCAGACACTATCAGCAACAAGTTACTGTGGGAGACAACAAACCAGACTCTATTCAGTGGAGGAAGAAATCAGAAAGAAGTGCTGGAAGTATATAGAACACACATTGAGGAAATCACCCAACTGCGTCACAAGACAAGCCCTCCCTTGGAATCCTGAAGGCCAAAGGAGATGAGGAAGACCAAAGAACACATTACGCCGAGAAATGGAGACAGGACAGGAGTGGGTTGGAGAATGCTGGTCGGTGGCCTATGCTCCATTGGGAGTAATAGGCGTAAGTAAGTATAATAATATAAAACAAATAAGGATATTATCAGAAAGGAGTTTTGTGGAGACTTTAGTATTTTCATAGTTGAAATCATCAGTCAATTGAAGCTAGACCACCATGAAAAACCTGGAAACACTTGATGACCGTTTTGTCTTATTATGGGACTCCTCAACAGTCTTGGGTTTGAATCTCGCGAGGCGGGATCGTGGATGCGCACTGTTGAGGAGTCCCACAATCAGAAGAAACGGTCTTTCAGTGCTTCCAGGTTTTCCATGGTTGCCTAGCTTCAATTGACTCATGATTTCAACTATAAAATAAGGATATTATTGAGTTAATAATTTCATTCCCAACAAATTTCAGATTGTACATTTAGTAAATTCATTGTTTTATTTTCTAAATAATATAAGATCAAAACTACTTGAAAAAACAATAGTAGTCTTAAATTGTCATTTATGAAGGTAGTTTCATTCATTAATTTACTAAATCAATATTGTTAAAGTTTTTCTTAAATCCCAATTTTGTAAATTTTAATTTTTGGAATTGAATACCAAAATATTTTTAGTTTATTTTAACTAGTACATCCCATTAATTTGTTATTGAAATTATTACATTTAAATGATCCTCAGTTAAATTTATACAATTAAACATGTCTAATTATCATTGGTTATATGCTGGTGGGCGGCCTATGCTCCTCCACAAGGGGTAACAGGCGTAAGTAAAGTAAAGTATCATTGGTTATTCAATAAAATTAAAATACTTGTTTCATAAAACATTTATTGAAATGATTATTCGGCTTTGGATATGGTTAAGAAATGTTTAGTTAGCAGTGAGTATTGACTCTATATTGGGTGAGCATTCTTTTAACTCAATGAACATTTTAATAATAATAATAATATACTCTGAAAATAATAATTACAGAATTCACGCCAGTTAACAGGCATGATCGATTTGATATAAACAGTAACATTAGATATAGAGAACACACATGTGATATAAGATTGTCTTAAGTTTGCTAGTTCAGTAATTGTTTAGGTAGTACATTTATGACATGTATTGCAGCAATGCAATGCATCAACGGGGAACTTTTAATTTTTTCTTAAGTGGATAGCTTTTTGATTTATGAAAGGTGTATTTAAAGCCATTCCTTGTGCCAGAACCAATTAATGAAAATTATCTACAACTAGAGAAAGTAAGATGAAAACAGAGAGCACAGAACAATAAAACAATAATTACCAAATTATGTCAGTCACATCTACCACTGTTCATGTTAGATATTATTCAAATAATTTAAGGTTGCTAGGGAAAGTGTTGACGTAAAGTGACATCAGGCAAGTGATTTTACTTAGGGAATTCACTACTTAGAATGGCTAAACATTTAAAGTTCCTATAATCTCACTTTTGGAGTAAAACATACTTACAGGTACTTTAATGTATTTAATGCATCAATGCAGCGAACAAAGAATTCAAGTGATTTTATAGTAAAGATAGATTGTGGTAGATTATTCCAGAGTCTAGAAGACTTACTAGTAAAGTAATTCATATAGAGAGATGACTTAGATTGAGTTTGTTTCTCTAGTGACAAGCAGTTACGTATGTGGTAATGAAAAGTTTCTGCATATTAAATTGCTTGGTTGGATCTATAGGATAATTTATTAAATATTTTAAAGAAGAAGAAGATAAGATTTGATTTGAGTCTCCTCTTCCATAAAGGGTTGAGCCCAAGTTTATTAAACACTATTATTAAACACTTTATAATAGATATCGTGTAATCGTAACGCAGATTTCAAACGTACTCGTCTACTCACTGTTTACAAAAAGTAACAGCCATCATACTGTGGCTGATCAAGAGTTAAAAACCATTTCACATCTTCAATGTCGGTCACCGTATTAAAGCATAGGAAGATAATATTAGAAACTTAGCATTCAATCAAATCTGCTTTGTTTTAACTAAAAATGAACAGAAAACCTTTTCACGGGAAAGAAACTGATAAGCAGAGCCAATCAGAAGTAGCCTAATGAAAAAGTTAATTGATGACAATCAGAAGTGATCTAAAGGACATGTGCATTTCACTTGCTAAGAAATGGGTCAATTTCTTAAGGATTAAAGTGATATATATATATATATATATATATATATATATATATTACAAGTACGCCTTACTGACGGGTGCCAAATAACACGAAACTCGGGTCAAGGGTTTTACTATCAACTATCTCCAACCACCATCTTCACTAATCTACCAGAACAAAACAAGAAATAACCAATGAATTGAGTTCGTTTTCTTTCTATCAAAAAAATACTACACATACTGAAAACGTTTATTTTTCTCAGTTTTCCATTAGTTTATCAATAATCAACACTAAAGCTATTCAATTCATCTTGTTATACATAATATTCTATAGTTGAAGTAAAAAAAATACATTAGAATATGAATCCATTCTTTTGTATTGATTTTAAAAGTAGAGACTGGAAGATATTTCATTTCTTTATTGTCTGGTTATCATTCTGATTTTTCATTTATAATATAACATTCAATGTTAATATTTCTATTTTGGATGAGGAAAAAAAAGAAACATGAATTCAACATAACCCGGACATTATAATCAAAATTGTATATATAGGTATAACCAGACAATAAATCTATTCGAAATAACTAGATCCTTTTTAACTTACACTGAAAATACTTTTTTCTTCTTTTATTATTATTATTCGAAATTTTGTTGTTGTTGGGATAGAAACAATAATTTTTTTCTATGCTTTGAATTGATCAGAAATAAACAAATCAATAAACAGAAGGGATTTCGTGTAGATTTCAGTAATTTTATAGAGTTGAGATCATGAGTCAATTGAAGCTAGATTACTATGGAAAATCTGAAAGCACTGGACGGCCGTTTCGTCCTACTGTGGGACTCCTCAGTAGTGCGCATCCACGATCCCGTCATGGTGGTCTAGCTTCAATTGACTAATGATCTCAACTATCAAAACTTTTTTCTATTTATAGTGTTAAGAGCTAATATTAAACAGTTATTAGACAAGTATAATGTTAAGAAACGATTATCTGTTTCTAGCAAACAAGTTGTTAGTTGTGTTTTTTTGTTTGTTTCTTTGTTAGAAAGTAATTGCTTTATCAAACTCTCAGGAGTAGATTTCTTTTTAAAGAACCTAACAAGCCGAATAATAAGATTTTATTATACATCCGTTAATAGTGAATTTGTCGGTTCAGAAACTACGCGGTTGTACTTAACAGTTGGTTAATTATAGTAAATTGTGTACGATACCTTATTAAATCAAACACAACTTTGTATTCAAAAATTGTTTATTTAATCTCATATTTTACGAGTTAGAATATTTTCTAGGATTTAATTTTCTCGTATCTTGTCAGAGTTGTTAGTTTTATGATGACCAAATTAGTAATATCTTATTACTGATTACCAAGTAAATTGAAACATATGACACTTTATAAAATTTGAAGGTACCATGAACGACTTCATGATCTTTTTAATACATCTACAGTCGATCATATTTCTGCAGAATGCTTTTCCGTTTATATGGAAATTTATGAGCTATACTAATCACTTTGTAGGAACTTTTTGATTTTTTTTAACAATCAAAATATATGACTGTCTATGGTATTGTAAAGTGCTTAATCCAAAATATTGATTTAGCCGGCACAAAGTAATCATATTTATTCACACATCTCTAATAGAAGTTATAAAACAAATAAATTTGTGTAATATGAAGTGAATAGAGAAAAGCTTATATCGAATCAAGTCCAATTTGGATAGGTTTCATACTGAAGAATTTTTATTCTTATTATATTAAAAAACCTCATGAACTATGTAGACAAACCGCTGAAATGTAAAATCGTTTCTCTACTGTATGGTTTCAATATGTATCAACTAGATAACATGATTTAAAGTTCATTTAAAGCGCAATTATGATTTTTTTTTCATGTATTACATAAAACAGCAAACCTTACAGTTTTCCTATGTTGTTTTTCCAAAATAATTGATCATGGGCTAGCGATTGATGTCGTCTGATAATCTGGCCCTTAGTACTTATAGAATTTTATCATTTAAATTGTTATATGATGAGGGTGTGAATTCAGTAGATAGTTATGGACTCATATTCAACTGGGAAAATACTGAAATCCTGAACAGAAAAATACAAAAAACCAGTCAGTTTTTAGAAGATGGTGATCAATCAATCAGCAATGAATAAGCATGCAGAAATCGACCTCATTTTTTATCCGAATAGAAGAATTATGAAAAAAATATAGGGTCAAAAACTAGATCAAAGTGGATAACAATCAAAATAAATATCGAGACAATGACAGAATAAGGGCCAATAGAAACCAGTTTCGATCGAGGTTGACAGATCAAGCTTACTTACTTACTTACGCCTGTTATTCTCAATGGAGCATAGGCCTCCGACCAGCATTCTCCAACCCACTTTGTCCTGGGCCTTCCTCTCTAGTTCTATCCAACTTTTGTTCATTCTTTTCATGTTTGTCTTTATTCTCGGTGTAATGTGTTTTTTGGTCTTCCTCGTCTCCTTTAGCCTTCAGGATTCCATGTGACAGATCAAGTTATCAATAGTTTATGGAGAAATCTGAAGTTTATGATGATGATGCCTTCGAAAAAAAACAATGAAAACTTTACGATATAACTATTCAGCTCGAAGACTAAAATTCTACCAAACAAACAAGTCCCCTTAAGAATGAGAGTATACCAACCAATCTAGGTTCAGGATACTCTGGTGACTACCTCTAACCATACTACTTCCCCATATTCTACAGAGAGAATAATAACTTCATCTAATCACTTGGGTTATTTGTGAATTTTACACAATTTAATATATTTCTCTTGGTTTTCTAAATGCTTAAGATAAATTACGTAATGACTTCAACATTTTATCAGCGTTATATGTCTAACTAGTAGACTTAATTTTTACTATCCCATATTCCTATTTAGATTATCATTTTATTGACGATATGGAATAAATTCAATTACCAGCATAAAAAAATATAAACAAACACTAAATAACTACAAATTCAATTACTTGTTTCGATTAACTAATTATACATATACAAAGAATATATAGAGAGATTAAATAAACGTAGCTTAACAAAGATGAGATACAAATTGAACAATTTTAAATTTTGTTTTGACAAATAGGAATGAAAAGTAAACAAATAAAAAAACGCATTAATGAACTACAAACTGTATTCTATCTATAGACAACGAACAAAAAATCAAAAAAGGGCCCAAATTTTTGATCATTAGATTACAAATACAAACAAAGAAAAATAACAACTTGTCTGATATAAAGAATATTTATAGAAATTGTCTTTTACTTTTATTCATCTTTTTTCTCCTTTGCTCTCTCTCTCTATCTTGTTTTCATTATGGGTTTTTTTGTATATAACATCGATGAATAAAGTTAGTTCGTATTGTATCATCCATTTTTCGTTAGAAAAGTTTTGTTTTTCTTTTTTTATATTATTTATCTACATTGTATCATTGGTTTTCTTCAAGATATATCAGCTCTCTGAATCATCTTATATAATCATTTTCTCATTTTCTTTCAGCTAATAATATTCTTTCATTACTTTTCTTGAAATAAGAGAGAAAAACAATGGAAGTATTAATGATTGATAGTTAACTTCATTTTATTTGCATTAAACTCTATTATCATCATCCAGTTAATTATATACAAAAAGGAATGAATAAAGGGAAGAAATATCTTTTCAATTATCATAGCTGAAAGCGTGCGTCAATTGAAGCTAGACCACCAGGGAAAATCTGGAAGCACTGGACGTGAGGTCCTGGATTCAAATCTCGCGAGGCAAGGTTGTGGATGCGCACTGCTGAGGACGAAACGGCCGTCCAGTGCTTTCAGGTTTTTCATGGTGGTCTAGCTTCAATTGATTCATGATCTCAACTATCAAATATACATATTTATTAGTGTAGAGCTATGATGAAAAAACTAGTTGAGAATAAATTTCTCCGCTTGATTCATTCTTTTTTATTTGTCAGATGTCAAAATGGGAATTTTGATTATATTAATTATATATCATGAATAAAATGAGACAATATAAAAACTAAATAACTAACATACAATAAACGTAGGAAAAAATTTGTAAACATTTCTCTGTTTTTTTCCTTTTTACCCAAGAAAATAGAATGAAAATCATATCATCACCAAACACCAATTGCTAATTTTTTTTTCACACCCTTAAATTTCGATCCAATGGGTGGTAGGGGATCATAAGTGTCGTCAAATCAATGTCAACCTATGATTTTTAACGAAAATGATTAAATTTTATCATCAAAAGAAGTGCATAATTTTAGAAGATATCATAATACAAGATTTAATTTGCTATGTTTATAAGTTATTATTTTAATTATGATGTTCTTCAGTGAATCAGAAGTCATAGAGACGAATAGTTTAAATTTATATATTTTTTTCTGACTGAAAATCAGTGCAATTTGAAAATTCACTCAAACTTACCTTTCTTAAGAAAAAATCTTAAATCATTTACTGTATTAGAAGAGTGAAAATTAATCTAAAGTACTGTACACTATTGTATTTTTGCTACATTATAACACCATTCAAGATCCAAAATGGCGATTTGGATAACTTTGTTATGTTTGATTTGATCCGGTGGTACAATTCACATAGATTGCAATTGCGCGCTGACAGCTGCTCAACTATTTTTCTAACTTATTTACTTATGCCTGTTACTACTTATAGGGAATAGGCCACTTACCAGGATTTTTCAAGCAGTTCTGTCTTGAGCTCTCCTTTTCAGTGGTTTCCAAGTACTACTCATTCCTTTGATATCTGCCTCTTATTTCCGGTGCAATTGGTTCTTTGGTCTGCCTCTTTTCCTTTTCCTTCAAGACTCAAAATTAATCCCTGGATTTTTAGTCTGTTTGTTTATTTCCCCAATGAATATCTTATCCATCTCCAGAATCATTCCCGAATTTTTATTTCATTGTTTAGTTACATTCAAGTTTTGGTTTGCTTTATAGGCCCTATAATAATTTTTTATGGAAAACATCTCATGAATGGTCGTCGAGATGAGGAAGAGAACTGCTAAAGACACATAAACATCTGGTGGCCTGAGACTATCATTCTATTGACTCGTCAATACAAAGATATTGGAACTGCAAACGGTGTACTAATGATATCCCTTGATATCACGCAGCTGAATCAAATATTGCAGAAGACTCTGGATCCCTCCTCTACAACAACAACACAAACATTTCAAATTACAGCAAGCTTCAGATTCATTTTAATTAATCTCATAGACTTTTATCTAACAATGTAATTCCAATCCAAAGGTAAAATGTACAAACATGCAAAACAAGCCCCCAATGGGACAACACATATCCGCAGCAATGCGAAAGCTGAAAAATCTAGTATTATCAATGATCAAACTAAAAATTTGGACAATATATTTCGGCAACATATTCATCATCAGTTTTAAACTACGAACAAATTTTTCAACAGTATCTTCGACGACATAAAATTTGACATGAGGATAGAAATCAGATAACTGACTCCCATGCTTTTATAGATTGATTATAATAACGAATACGGGATAACTGGAGACTTATTATACCGGAAAGCAACATTAACTGACCAAATAATAGATCACGACAGCAACAACCCAGTGACTGATAAGTAAGCAATATACAAACTCTGTTTCACGGAATGAAGAGTTATTACGACACTGCTATTACAAAAAAATAAGAAGTATCTATATGATGTATTTAAAAAAGTGGCTACTCATAAAAATTCGTCAACAAATGTTCATTTAACTGATCACAAGGTAATACTCGACCAAAAAATCATCAGTTGGATAACTGCTCCAACTAAAATATATATGCGATATCACAAACATTATTGAAACGGTTAGGAGTTGGCCTAGTCCACAAGTTTACAAAATCTTTGCAGTCAGTGTCATTTAGACCAAAGGATACCGCGATAGATGAAAACAAAGTAAACAACGTATACATGATTAATCGTAGCAACTATAAAAAATGCTACAGTGGACAAAGTGACCGCCCTTTCTGTCCACGTCTATGTGAGCATCATCTAGCCATTAAACTGCACTGTATAGCTTCACTTATATCAATAAGTGTGGAATACTGTGGAGATAACTTCGAATGGCAAAATGTCAAAATACTGGGTAGAAGAAACACAAAATAGCCAGAAAATTTTCTCACATTTTGCTTACCACTCATGAATCATCCAATGGACATATTGACATTGATCCAACCTATCTACTAATGAGCAAAAGAATAAATAACTACAGTGAAAATCGAGTGAAAGGTAAAAATAATCAAAACAGACATGCAAATAGCAGTCATACAACTACAGACAATAACTAACTAAACTCTACGCCGACGTAACCAGCTATCAGTGAGAGGGGTTGTGGAAATTACTGAATGCTTTTGAGATCACAAACCAATTAACGATTCCCGTCGGGATCATGGATGTTCACTAACAAGGAGACCCATATTAGGACAAAATGACTGTCCAGTAGTTTCTGGTTTTTAATATCTCTCACACGTGAGTTGGTTCATGATCTCAAGAATAAACTACTGTGAAGAAATGCTAAGGGCTCACTTGTTTTTAAAGTGTATGTTGACGACGTTGTCTAGAAAGACAAGGAATGGTTTACGATTAAACCATCATGTTCAGAGAACACATCACCTCCAAAAGGAGTGGCCTTTGTTGGTCGTTAAAATTCTTCCGCTCGAAACGAAAGAAAATAAACTTATCTCCGTTGCTATTAAATGATATGTGTCAACTGAACGACACAACTATATAATGAATATTGATTAGTCAGTGTTATCCTCAGCTATAATGACATGAATGGACAGCACATAGCTTAGAAACTGTAAAGAATTAATTGCTAATAAGAAATATCGGTTAGTACATATATGTGTTTGTTAATAAAAGGTTATAACTGAAGACAAATGGAAAAATTTAAGTTAACTTGTCATATATCAAGATTATCCACATGTGGAAATATAAACTGAGAGCAAAGTACACAAACTTCATCCCCATAAACTAATATTCAAAAGATTCTGATAGCCAGTTTAAGCTTTCCTCATCGCATAAAGAATATTCAGAGATTTTAGAGATTTTTATATTTCTTATCTTCTTTGCGGCTACGAAAGCAACTAAGTTTAGGGCTTTTGTCTCAATAAAACTTTCTTATTTGTTTTGTCTAAGTTTCATGATGGCATGAATTCAAGTTTAGTCTCCAGGATAAACATGTTAATTGTTATGTGATTCATAACGTTATTGATTCTGTGTTCTTAAATATTCCCATTCATGTTTTTATTTATGACTCTTTATTCTTCCCACAGGAACCAAGACTTCATAATGGACTGAATGAATATTTTATAGTTTATAGTTAACTACACTCCTCACTCTTAGTAAACGTACTCATTTCTAGTGTAAGGTTATATGAAGGGAATTTCTTAAATATAATTAATTTAACGGGTAAAGTTACACAAAATGGATTATTTCTTTGTATATAATATAATTTATTATATTGGAACAGTGACGACTTAATTTATACATTATGTATTTTGAAGCACTGATATAGTGTCATTTATTTCTTACTCCCAATAAGGTTACATAGCTAAATCACCTAGCTCAATCAAAGGTAATCACTGAGACACTCATCTTTAAAAAACGTTGTGGTCGATATCAAATATATTAACATTATTCCTGTTTAATAGCATCTTTTATGAAACCCGTTAGGTTATTGGGTTGATCTGTAGATATATTTATATTTGAAGTCTACCAATTAAAAATCTATTCGTTTTTGGCTGAAATAAGGCAATGTAAATTTTTACTTCAACTTGTTCACTGACCGACCACATAACTTAACGTATTCAAAATTTAAACTCAGTAACGTAGCTATATTGGTTTGTAGCGGATACAAACAAATTAGGTAATATTTGTAAGTGTTGCCGTCGTCTTGTTGTTGATGTGAAGGGATACAATCGATCAATCACGTTCTATATTTATACAATCTGAACTCAGTAGCTTAGTAGATAACACTTTAAGCGTTTGGAGCCAAGCATTCTAGGTCCGATGTGAACATCAGAACCGAGATGAAAGTATATCCAGCTGACGAACACCTAATAGTGATTAACTAGCATCCTGAATTCCACTGCTAACCACCATCTAAATTCAATTAGAGCCTATATTGTTTATTAATTATTGTGAAAAGTATTAAAGATGATTTTGAAACAAGCTGAAAAAGTATAATAACGGTGTTTCAATTAAATAGGACCTAATGTTATCTTTCTGAGTAATATTAGTTTAAGACACATTTTGTTATAGCTCGTTAACTGAATCTTACATGTAAATACACTCAACTCTTAAAGATCAAATGAAACATTGTTGTTACATAATTTGCATTAAAGTTACATCATAGATGTCAATAAATCTTTTAGTTTTCAAACTACCTTGTCAAATTTTGCAGCAGTTATTAATAATCATAGTATATATCTACTAAATCAAGTATGCAAATCTGTTATTATTATCTTTTGTTTTCTAGTGTTTCATAATTCTTTCATCCATTTCTTTATGATAAATTAGTACTTAAAATTAAAACACTTGTACAATCGAGTTTATAACTCATCATTAAGTTGGTCCAAATTCCAGTGGATTTCGTCTATATGAAATTCGCTTTCTATAGGATGAAGATTTATTAGTGAAGTATTTTGGTTGCTATAAAACTCATGAAGTTTCCTCAATAGGAACGTAGAGTAATGGTCTGTTGCATTACTCTCTCTTAGAACTCCTTGTCATTGTTTGTTAACCACGTACTTACAAATAGCTTTATAGTCTTATACACATCAGGATGTCCTTTTTGAATCGAATCCGGAATGATATCTGAAAGTCTTCGGTATTCACTCTATTGGTTTGGAAATAACTGATCTAAACTCTGGATTAATTATTTGATTAAAACCTGGTTAATTATGTATATAGCACAAATGCTGCTTTATTTCCACTCGATGTAACGACACGATTTAATGGTAGTCTATTATAAGACCGGATAAAAAGCGCAGTTTCGTTTTCTATAAGTCAATGTAACGTTTTATGACATTAGTTTCATTCACAGTGTGAAATGTTGCCGTTGTTTTTATTCTGAGCATAGCATTTTATACAGCACTATATTGATTTATATTTCCTAATGTCAAGTAAATATTTTTTGTATTAAGTATGAATTTCGTCCAAAATGACAGACGTGAACTTTCACCCAGCGTGACAATTATATTAGTTATGTTTATTTGGTGTCTAACCATGGGTATCTTTTCATCTATACGATGTATATTAACAAATTATAAAGTATGTACAAAATCAGTGTGTGAATGAGTGTATTTAGTCTTAATGAGGATGCAATAATAGGTGAATTGTTTTCACGACATTTTTTTAGAGTTAATAAATCATTATCTCCACCAGATTTTATGTCCTCACTTTGCGTCTTGGGAATTACAGTGGTTTCCGATTGTCAAATATAAATAGTAAGACTGCCGATACAATGGTAGTCGATGGCGGTCTTGACAGCGCACTAATGTCTTAAGTGAAATTTTTTTTCTAAATCACTAACTAAACAAGAGAAAGACAGATAATTCATCTATTTTTAACCCACTGATATTATTTATTATTGAATATATTAATTATTGACGCTACCAAGTAACATAAAATGTAAGAGAATCCTAAGTTTTAGATTTTAAAATGACTGAAAATTTCCATCATTATGTGTATAATTGAAGTCATACTGTAGTAAATAGAACACTAGTTGGGGACAATCGAATGTATTTATGCAAACATTACAGACTATCTCAGTAAATTCTGAAAACCATACAATGCACAGTCAATTTGCAAATTAACAACCAATAGTCTCAATCTTCAGTTTCTTCTCTAATTCCATTGTTCGTGCATTTTCCTACCGATTGCGCTTTGTTTCAGTTCTTTCCTCATCGGTCTTCTGCGAAAATACATCCTATGTCTGACCAACACCATATACTACTTATATGGATATAAGTAGACCATACCACAATCCTTTAATGTACGTATCGTTTGAGAATTATTTGTAATCTTAACGTCATCTTACTTTTACTCTCACTATAGTTCATTAACAACTAATATTGCTAAATGCAAAATATTTCTAAATTCACTTGGTGTTGTTTGTTTGAATCTTTACACTAATGTTTAGGACGGCAATCGATTAGTCTCTTGTTGGCTTATATGCATACTGTGAGTATCGCCTCGATATAGCCTTAATTCACAAGCATTATAAGCAAAGACGGATAGTGGTTAGCAGTGGAATCCAGGACACGCGTTTCGTCCCATTTGGGACTCGTCAGTTGAATGTACCTGTATCTCAGGGTTGATGTTCATTCTTTTCTAATGATTTATTAAAACATTCCCTAGTGAGTTTTAACTTCACAATTTTATTTCTATCAAAATGGAATACATATTCCTATACTACTTAAACAATATGTCTCTGCTGTCAATCAACTGTTATTTGTTTCTTTTTGTTTTCTTTATATGAATAAGTGAATCGAATTAAACTAACACTTCCTCTTCTCCACACACAATGATATAAAAAATGAAATAATTTTTCAATGAATTAAAAGAATATAATATTATTAAAAACAAATACAGATAACTGACATTTATATAGATCGTTCGTTTTCATCTACAGTTAATAATAAAACAATTGAGATACTAATTCATTATTCAGCTCATTTATAGGAAAATAATTTAATAAGAGCGGGATCGTGGATGCGTACTGCTGAGGAGTCCCACAAGAGGATGAAATGGCCATCCAGTGCTTCCAGGTTTTCCATGGTGGTCTGGCTTCGATTGATTCATGATCTCAACTATTAAAATTAGAATAATTTTTGTTCCTGGTTCATAATCGATTAAAGATCACTTGATCATTGAATGGAAAGCATATAGCGAAAATTTTGCCAAGTAATTTCTCCTATCATTCTTCCAAACAAAAATGTCTAATTGTTAGTTTTCAACTGATTTATTTTGTAAATTAGTCACTCGAAAAATATTAATTAGAATAGCTTAATTAAAACACAGAAACATGAGATTGACACAATGATTTCTTGCCTGGAAATCATATATAGAGACAACAGTCGTAGGTTTTTAAAGCTCATCAAAAACTATTCACTCAAGTTGTTCAGTTGACTACATATCAGTTAAAAATTGTTTATAATGAAAAATAAGTGTCCTCAGTTTTTACATTTAATAACCAAAGTTTTTTATAACCGTAACATGGAAAAATTCAAAACGTCACCTATCAAATAAAATTTATTGTGGTATTAATTTAAAGCTCCATAGAAACTTCATAACTAATACACTTAGCTTATAAATATAAACTCGAGTTTCGTTATTTACAAGACAAAATGTTCGACTTCTACTGTTGGCTACTTACAAGTAGTTTATTTTATTTTTACCAAAACTTTGTCCGCTTAAGGGCAAATTGAAAATTTGACATTTTAATGAACAGATGAAAAACAAATAAAACAGTGACACTTCATAATGAAGAAAATTACATTCTTGTAGGTAGTTCGGAAGTTTCTGGAATTCTTTTCATATTCCTCAATCATATTATTGGTAATACGAATAACAACTATATGGTTTATACTGAATGAAATATAGAAAACTTGGATAAAAATTACATTAAAAGCAAAAGTTATATAGTGAAGTGTGTAGAGTAAGTTAAAATATCCCAGTTTGACTAGAAGAAAACAGAACACAATATATGCCCATGGTGAAAAGTATTTGATGAATATATAGAAATCCCCAGATTCACCTCAATAGATAATAGTCAAGTACTTACTAAGTGAGTGATTTCGAGATGGATTTCTTGATGTCCAAGTAGAGTTGAATAAATCAAGAGTAAAAAATTAGGTAAATCATCGGTGACTATGAGTTGGAAACACATCATGTAGAGAATGTGGACTATTAATATTATGCATAGTGCAAAAAATAAAGATGATAGTTGTAATTTCGTATAGAGTCTTAGGCATGTAATGATCGTGAGTATCAAAACAGGACTAAGCAACCGTTTAATCTTTACTAGTTTACAAGGGCTTCCCAGTCGACATCAAGTAATCATAAAAATTAATTTCAATTTATAAAATACCTATTAAGTTGATATCCCAAGGTTTCAGTCATTCAACTAACCAAAATCAATGAGCATTATGTTTACATATCTAATGCTAGATTATGTGGTGTAAATAATAATAATAACTTTTCTGCATGCAAATAAAAAGCTTTATAAAGTTAATAAATTTAAGAGTGGGTTATAATGTGAGTGGCGTTAGATAATTAAAAAGTTTTTGTTACAATAACTAAAGGTATTAGAGGGCTTAAATAAAATGAAGTGATACCAGGGACAATTATTGACGAGATCATGGGGATTTGATCAATAACTAGAAAGGAATTTTTTCAAATGGGAAATAAAATAATAATAAAACATATATATTGATTATTTGGATATTCCCATTGATTTTTCGAACTGCATATCGCCTTGATATCGCTAGAAAGTTACAAGCATTTTAAACAGAAATGGTAAGTGGCTAGCAGTGGAATCCAAGACGAGTGTTTCATCCTGTTTTAGACTCGTTAGCTGGGCTCCACTGCGAGCCACCATCCATCTATGCTTAAAAAAATAATAACAGTTTATTAGTTTTACACTGATAAGATTGCGAATAGCTGTACTTGTGATAAACTTTATTTAGCTGATTGAATCTCCTTCAATATTTCGTTAGGTCATTCACAAAATGATAAATAATTACCTTGAATTTTTGTAATTTTAAAAATTCAGACAGAATGAACATGATGATAATAATTCAGGAGATTCCATTTTTAGTGAAAATCATTAAGAAAATTGGATTAAACCAGTTGATACTTGGGAGTTGACTTATACTTGTCGAGATTTGATTAAATGTTGACATTACTGATCCGTTCCTTGATCGAACCAGAACTTCTTATATTGTCCAAGTTAAAAGTATAAAAAAGTTTTTAAAATAGAGCTAGTCAGCTAAATATTCTTTATTATCAAAATTGTGGCTTTCACTATTTTTTATCAGGAAATTTATGAATCTATGACGAAAATCCTCTCAGTACAAATCCACTATATCTTCATTGTAACTGGGGTGCTTTATTGTTTCATCTCAGAGAAAAATATACTTGTATGCATAAACTATTGTTAGTCAACACATAATCTTTTAAATTCTATAAACAATGAAACAACTGAAATAAGTAATATATTTATCTGATTAAAACTCTCTTCCATTAATTGCATAGGATAATTTTGGAAAGTAGATGAATATATTTCAGTCACGACCATAATTCATGTAAAATGAAAGTTGTATTTGGGGCAATTATTTTTCTGTGTCATTAATACACACCTCAAGTAATCGATTGTTTACGTTTGACTGACTCAAATTAGTTAATACATATATATTTCTCATTTTGAGATAATGCAACAATTATTTGTATTGATTGAGATTATAAATCGATCAATATTAGACCACCATTCGAAATCCGGAAGCACCTGACAGCCATTTCGTCCTACTACGAGACTCCTCAGTACCACGATCCTCTACACGAAACTCGAACACGGGACCTTCGGTCTCGTGCGTCAATGGTTAACCTCTATACCACTGAGTCGGAACCCAACAGTATTATTATTTAACTTCATCCAATCCACGATTATTTGTATAATGGAAGAACAAAATAACACACATTGTTGCAATTATTTCGATCGATCATTCAGTCCCGAGTACTGATAATCATCATTTCAGCTTTATTAGAAACAATCAACTACATAATTCGATTTCCAAAAAGGTCTTCTCGACAGTTCATAGTTGCTCTGAAAACTTACTACTCACCATATATTACATAGTCATCAGACTTGTAAAAGACAGGTCATAGAAGAACAAAAGTCGACGACTGTATCCTAGGTGGCTTACATAATGATAGTCGATTCTAGATGCAAAATTGAACTATTTTGACTAGCCTTACTTGGCTAATGTTAAAATTACACGCAAATCTTTCTGCCCTCAAACTTATGACTATTTACTCAAACAGTTAAACGAATTTTGATATCCTTTCAACGCTTAATTTATGTTTCTGTATGTCGAAATTCTCATTTAAATATACAAATGAGCTTTTGTACGATATTTTTACGGTACTACCAGTGTCATTGATCAAATTCATGAAGAAGTATGGCATATGCCGATCAGATTCTCCGAAAAAATCAAGTCTGTCCCTATTCATGTTAACATAACAGGTTTATGCTTTTGTTTTCTCACCGAAATATATTCAAGTGTTTCGTCCTACTCAAGGCTAAGTAGTAAGATATGAATGAACAGTGAATAGATATACTTATACATACGAAACTAGCTTGCGATCTATATAGGAAAGCTGTTGAGAAGTAACCGACTGAATATTTTTCCGTAGAATTTGGGAAAATTACACAAAACAGTACTCTCCTTATCCATTGAAATACTGAGTAGCTTCATTGTAAACCTGTGTAGTAAAACTGTTATCGAAATAAAATATTTCCACTTTTGGAAGGATAGGAATCTAACTTGTTCCGGACCTTATAAATTCTTTCCCACCAGGAATTATGGTTCACACTTCTCGGATTTTGTCTTCAAAGCGCGAAATGTTAGAAACTATGTAATTTACTCATGAATTGATATTCAATGATGTTATCAGCATAATTATTGATTCATAAAAACTGAAAATTATCAGCTCAATCTTATTTCCTTGACTCCGTTAATACATTGCTCTCCTATTTATAATGAGAAATAATACTAAAAGGGTGATTGAAACCACTTGAACTTTTTGAGATATTTCTGTCATAATCAAGTTAACAACTATCTAAATGGTAGAGAAAAGACTTTGCACTTTAAGTGATTGCTTTAGCAAAAGAATAATTTTTATCGCAGATTGCCAGTGTACTAAGATAGGAAGCATACTTGTTGCTTAGAAGGTAGTGATGCTAAATCTACATTAACATTAAAGTACGTAAGTTTACCCTTTAGAAATCAAAAGTTTAGTCTTTGAAGTAGTGGAAAACTAGTGCACATATTTCACCGACAAACATGACATCAAGAAACTAGACAACATTGTAGTTTCATACTACTGAGCGATTCCAGAATTAAACTTCGAAACAAGTACAATTCCTTGATATTTAGAAATCCCAATACTATTTGTTTATGCAACAGATACCATATATTTATTTTCGTGTCATACTATCGATTTCACATGATAACTAATTCTGCACCCTTATTATTTTTAGATTTAGTCATATCTGCTTGGTGATTGCTTTATCCGCATTATTTGTATCATTCCCTTCATAGATACGTACATGGATAGTAAAGGACTTGTAACGTTCTTGGTGACTTGTTCCAAACACAAGAAATAGACAAGATACTCCAATTGTTGATAATCAATAATATTTATTACCATATTTTAGGAGTTGTAATGTGTGAAATATACTGAGAACGCTCTTAATCCTCTGTATAGACTATATTTCTGTTTCCATTTGTCTTCTATTAGATACACAATTACTCATCAATCAGTATCAGATCATTCTATAGGAAGTATTATGCCAGTACTGGAACTTGTTTGAAAAACAATTAATACCTAGAACCAGTGAAGTTCGGTAAACGATAAAAAATACCATGTTTTTACGATACAGTATGCTGCTACTTGTGTCTGGTTAATATATCACGTGATAAATGGCTAATCAGAACACAACTTACACAATCTTAGCACTGCGTCAAACAAATGATGTATTGATGGGTCAGTCAGTCACAACATAGAACTCCGTACGTACGTACATCAGTTCGAGTTGCCATACCACATCAGCACAGAGATGCAGTTGTCGATTCAAATCCCATAGTGGTAGAAGTAGTAAGAGTATAAGCAGTAAACCGAAAGATTAGACTTTGAAGATGTTATTCAAATGGCACAATTCAGTGAAATTTGAAAAGAGATAGCGACATGAAGAATTTAGAAGATTAGAATTTGGCGGAACACAAAGAGTGGATGAACCTTCGCCATTGCAAACGATTTTGAGCCATGTCATTCAAGGTCTCTAACCATCGATTGCTATCATCTTGCGAATCCCAACCAGACAGTCTACACCTACCAACATGGCTCGGTCCACTTGTTAGTAACTTCATGCATTTGTGCCACATTTTGGTCTAACCGCCCCTAGCTTTCTTCCAACCTGCTCCTACACCATAGAACATCGCACGTCGGTGGTTGGGCATACGTAACACATGTCCCAGCCATCTCAACTGATGAAGTTTCACTACTTCATCAATCGATTTGACATCCTTACATAGTACGCGTTCCCTAACAACTGCATTACTTACTCGGTGGTCCCAGGATATACAAGCAATGCTTCGAAGACACCTATGATCGAATACTAGTAGCCTATAAATATCCTCTACTCTTACCGACCATGTTTCACTGTCATAAAGTAGGACGGAACGAACTGCTGCACAGTAAACCCATACTTTGGTTGCTAGACGGATATCTCGCCAACGCCATAAATGACGCAAGTTGGCAAAAGCTAATCGAGCCTTCTGTATCCGTGTTGAGATTTCGTCACACACCAGACCACAAGGACTGATGAAACTCCCAAGATAAATGAAGCAGTCGACACGGCCAATTACTTCACTCCCTATCACTAGTCCGGGTGTCGATGCAACCCAATCCTGAAGTAACATTTTGCATTTCGAAGGGGAGAATCCCATCCCGAACATGCCTGCATAGTTGCTTATAGTGGTCAGAAGACTGCATTTTGTCAGCGTCTTCACCAAATAGAACTATGTCATCAGCGTATTCTAAGTCAACAAGTGAGTCTCCTGGTAGAAGTTCAACTCCTCCAAATTTGGATGAGGAAAGTGTTATTTCTAAAAACACGTCTACGATAAAATTAAACAACCCACTGTCCTTATTGGTCTTTTTTCTGCCTAGCCCTGCCTATTGAGTCCAAAGCGCCAATAACCAATTCCATTGTATGGACCATACATTTCAAACATACCTGGTTTATATTCAGGCCAGCTAAACCACATCATACCATAAACAAAAAACAACGAATGTACAAGATCAAGCCAAATAGGGTCTATGATTGTGAAAAACTCTAATTAATAAACTGGGTAAACCTTAAGAATAGCATATCGTGTAATAATAATCCATAGATCAAAATAAAGTATATAATAAGAGGAATATAAGTAAGCATAATCTAGTTACTCAATAGTTATACGATAAAAATACATGTATAATATTAGTTCATTACTAGCTTTCAAAAGTTACCCAAAATTTAATCTTCACTAGGATATAACATAGTCAGTAATAAGAACTAAACCCAATAATGCGATTTTATCACTATCGACTGATAACTAGACAATACAACAGACATCATACAATTATTTTCAAGTTCGTCTTTACTATTTTTCGACCGGAAATACACCCAACTCCGGCTAAATTATTTAGCAGCCCATTTAGCGACCAATCAGAATGAAGCGAGAATCATCATCTCTGTCATCTTTGTAAGCAATGGCCGTCGGCTTGTCTAGGTCTATTTTTCCACTGCCTCTTTCGTGTCGCTACAAAATTCAACCCTTTAGTGTGCTGAAATTCTGTAATTCATGTGGTCCTCTAAATTTCGGCGCTGTTTTTTGAATCAGTTTCCTTTTCCTTTCATTACTACTATTGCTACTACTCAGGTTAGTATATTCTTTCAAGGGTGCCTATGAGTTTTAGATGATAAAATCTTAATCCGTCTTGTTTTGAGTATTATTTTGTAGATATCGAAACCAGAGTTAGTTTTCTAGCTAAAATAAATGTGTCTATTGTTTTGGCTACATAAGGAAGCCTGAGTGCCATGGTCAGAGAGTGGAAGAGTAAATAACTGTTATTATACTAACTTTTGTATAGATCAAAGTTTACCGGTTGCGAAGCCATGTTTCGTTTGAGGTATGATCTCAACGGGTAGATGATAGCTTCATCTAAGATGAACCAAAACCATCCTTGTGATGAAAAGTATCTGACATGATGCATGCTACAAGAAATTAAATGATGATCAGTTGCTAGTTGTTATATCGATGATAAAAACTGGGAGTGGTCCTGAGCAGATTGTTAATATATGTCGGAGACAAATTTGAAAAGACCATTACCGTTCATTATTGTCAATAAGTTGAAATATAAAGTTGTCAAACGTAAGTTTCTCCTATAGATCTATGACTTTTCAAGCTGAGAGTTTCAGTGACATGCTTTCAACCTTAAGTAGTAATGGGAAAAGACATGTATCCAATGGTGGGGACGCTAACCAAGTGAGGAGAATAGCATTCAGTACTGATGAGCAAGTTGAAATGTATACATGTTTTTCTGAAATAATTTGTCTCAGTGTGACATACAACACTAACAGACCTAGACAAGCCAACGGCCATTGCTTACAAAGATGACAGAGATGATGATTCTCGCTCCATTCTGATTGGTCGCTAAACGGGCTGCCAAAATTACGAACCAGAGTCGTTTATTTTCACTCTTATCAGGCACATAATTATATAAGTTTTTTGGGACAATAAATGTTTGTCTTTAAGCTATCTTTTACCATTTATATATTGTGAGTTTCATGTAAAGTTGGATTTTCGAATAGTAGTTACTTGGTCATATCAAGTTAAAGGACGGATTTTGCGAAACACGCCAAAGTATGAGACATTTTATTGCTATAAATTCTCATCTTCGTACTCTTTTAGGCATGAATTTAGATCCAGTATAGAATAATTGAATTAGCATAGTAAATATCAGGCAAAATGTGACCAGCAGTCTACTTTTTTAGTATGTTTAACAATGGCCAGAATCGCACCCTAGAAGACAAATTTGTCAATCAGTCATTGGCAACGAACAAGAAAAACTTTAAACAACTCCAAGGTTCAAGGAGCAAACAATCAAAGTAAACAACGGCGATACACCTATGGGTAACAACCAATCAAATTCTAGGTCAACAGAACAAGTAGAGACAATGGTAGAAAAATCCTAATAATACTTCTCATTGAAGTTTATGTTGATAATGCTGTCGAGAAAGACAATGAAAGCTTTGCGATTAAACCATCCCGACAAGGTAAAAAAAACACCCAGAATTCACATTCTGACCTACAAATACTTTCCATACGCTAAATTGTTGACTCTCAAAATAGCATCACTTAAAGCACATAAATGTAAACAAAAACAATTTACACTTCAATTGTCGTCTGAATGTAGTCTATCCCACGAACATTATCGTGCATTATATATCTGACCAAAACGATAAACCGTCACCGAATCGCCCTGTCAACTATTCTTTTAAGCTTAAAATCAGCCGTGTGTAAGAAATGATTAAGTATTTAGAAGACAAATAGACGAATGTATGCAAGGGAAATAATCAATGGGATCAATCAGAGATAGTCTACTTTACTTCTATGATTGTTTTAAAATCATTTGTCACAAGTAGCTAAATAAATTGTGCAAGTTTATATGGCTTGTCAAAAGGGTCACACTATGCAGCGTAAAAGTCAAACTTGAAGCACAAATAATTTTATATCCTATTTCATAAAAAGCTCCTATTCTCAATTTACAAGGAGCTGGAAGTAAAGAAAATATAAATAATGATGCAAAATAATTTGTCACTTAGTCAAATATTAAAAAAAGTAACGCGAAATCGCAATTTTAATGTTTAAAAAAAAAGTAACCAGTTTAATATAGATGTTTACGCAAAAGTAAAAACTAATTTTTCTATTATTCATAAATCACATTAATAAAGAAATATAGTTCGATATAAGCACAGAATATTAACAATGGTTGTATTTTTCCATTTTCTTCAATTTACATCATGAACTACAAACAAAATTAGGTTGGTTTGGCTAACCAGTAGGTTTGCGCTGCTAAAAACCACAGTTTGACTAAAAAAAAGAAAGGTCAAACATTTAAGAATTAATTCAATTTAAATAACACGAGAGGAATGGGTGATTTTCTAGAAAGTGGAAATTAGACTAATATTAAATAGTAATCATACAAATAACAAACGTATAGAAAATTTCTTTTTCTCATTATAATGTCCTAATGATGATTACTATTTGCGAATCAACGTAATCAAAATGAGAACCTTTATGTACACAAAATAACTATGGAGCTATAGACACTAGGACACATCAAATCCAGAAGTATTCGAGAAGTGATATACATGTTTGTGAGCACAGTTAACTAAAAGTAACTCCCATGCAAGACGGTCACTAAGGTTGTCGTGTTAGCTATAAACGATTAGCAATATAAACTCATGAGCACTAAGTTCTTAAATATGATCTAAATATTCCAGAATATACGCAATTACTTGACTATATATATATATATATATATAGTGGTAAGGTATTAGATCTCCAGTGTTTGATCAGGTTGTAGGTATATCGATCATTTCCACACACATCACCGAATGTCAGAGCACACCCACTTTTATTGCAGATTAACAATCAGCTGCTTGATATCAGGGTCACCTTTGATTTGCTGGACAGAACTGTGCTTCACGATCATCTGTTGAAGAGCGTGCTCGAGAATATCATAAATATTTGTAAACAAACACTTCGTAGAAAATGAAAGCATACAACCACCCTCTTCATCGTTTCATTCCAACAGTAGTATTAGGTAGGACTAGTTAATCCCATCATTCCTCATAAACTTTGTAATCGTATATCCTGGGACCACCGGGTAAGTAATGCAGATGTTAGGAAACGAGTACTAGGTAAGGATGGTAAATCGATTGATGAAGTAGTGAAACTTCATCAGTTGAGATGGCTGGGACATGTGTTACGTATGCCCAACCACCGACCGCCCCGACGTGCAATGCTTTATGGTGTAGGAGCAGGTTGGAAGAAAGCTAGGGGCGGTTAGACCAAAACATGGCATAAATCCATGAAGTCGCTGACAATTGGACTGGGCCGTGTTGGTAGGTGTAGACTACCTGGTTGGGATTCGCGAGATGATAGCAACCGATGGTTAGAGACCTTGAATGACATGGCTCAAAATCGTTTGCAATGGCGAAGGTGCATACACTCTTTGTGTTCTACCAAATTCTAATCTTCTGAATTCTTCATGTCCGTATCCTTTTTCTCTTTCCAAATTTATTTCACTGGATTATACTCCTTCAATAACATCTTCAAACCCTTATCTTTCACATAATACTTATACTCTTACTACTTCTACCAATATGGGATTTGAATCGACAACTTCATCTCTATGCTAATGTGGTATGGCAACTCGAACTGATGTACGTACGTACGAAGTTCTACGTTGTAACTGACTGACTGATTGACTGAATCGATATTCTGGAAACAGTTCTGAAGTACGTAGCTGTGGGTCTTAAACCTGTGGAGATTTGTGTTTAGGCGCAGTGACGATAATACTACCAGTGCCACCATCTTAAGACGTTGACGTCGGTGGCTTGAGGATGTGTTAAGAATATCATCACAGGAGCTCCTACTCTGTGCATTATTCGAAAACGTTTGGATTGAGCAGAAAAAAAAGGGGAGAGGTGGTCAGTTTAGCATTGTGTGGAAAGTAGATATATGGGACACTACGAGTCCCTAGTCCAGGTTCTAAATATGGTTCGACTCAATTCTTGAGAAACTATCCCACATGGCGCAAAATAGAAACCAATGGCAATCCTGATGAAGTGTTTTTACATAATCCGTAAAAATGTGATGAATTTTCTAAACTGGGTGTCTTTGTTGGTTGTATTTTTACTGAATTATATATTCTATATACCATTTTAGTTCACTTATTTTGTGTTCCACCTTATTCCCTTTCGAGTGGTTTATATAATTCTGGTGTCGTTATACCAAGTTTTAGGTGAATTAAATAAATCATTCATCTAATTTATTACTGAACGTACACATCAGTAACGATATATTTTAACACATTGCTTGATAATAATAATAATAATAATAATAATATATATATATATATATATATATTTTTACAATAGTTTAGTATTCCGTATAGAGCCGAAAACTATAAAACTTGAAAAACCGTATACCCATTTTATATAAGTACGACTTCCAAAAAAATACAGAAGAGAGAAACATTTTCCATACTCTATCTCCGGATTAGTGTGGATACTTTTTAGAATACCAGGTCTATGGTGTAAAGTTCATACCCAAGTAGTAGATAAGAAAGAAGTAATCAAATAAACATGAAACGAAGTCATCAAGTAGATCAAACAAATAACAGCATAGCATTATGATTTATAACTGTAGTCGTGGTATGATAGTAAACTGTTATGTGATAATCCTTTACGACAATCCCAAGACAACTTGAAGACGACCCAATAACTGCATAAATAAATAAGGAAATGTACTTGATGAAAGTCGTAGAACACAACACTCCGAAATCTTAAAGAATCATGAACAGAATACTGAGTGCGTCGCTGGTGAACAAAAACAGAAGTGAACCAAGAATGAAGTCCTTAAACTAATTTGCTAGTTATTTAAAAGCTTCGTACAACAAACAACTGCTAAAAATCTTGTTCCCGATGTAATTCTGAAACCATTTAACAGGTTAACGGAGCCGTAGTTCAGTAGTTAAGGCATTGCCCCCAAGATGCCCTGGTACGGCCGAGAGTGGGGAGAGTCCACTCTCCCTCTCGAAATGCTCTCACATGGCCAGCGAATATATAGCCTCTGCCAGGGAAGTCCTACTCACTGACTTCTCGTGGCGGGGTTGTTGTTTACGAAATTGAGAGGACGAAAAGCGAATGTCCGGCGCTTTAACCGGGTTGGCGGACACGGAGGGTCCATCTAGGGGAGTTGGAAAACCCTGATTTCAAACCAATGGTGCACATGGGCTCCAGTATCCTGATGGAACGAGTGGCGAATGAACCTGTTGTTGGTCACCGGCTACCATGGGACTGTATCTCCTCACGATGCTCCACTGCCTTGTGGATCAGACCTTTAAGTCAAAGGCTCGGGGTGTGGCCCCCTAAGAAAACCACCTGCTTCGGTTTGGGCATCCGGGCAGTATCACAGCCCACACACAAATGACATGAAATGACTCACTACACTAACTACACTGCTCTCGTTCTTAATAGAAGAAAGACAATTTACATTATTATTATGATTATTATTACCATTATTATTATTATTATTATTACTATTATTTACTACGTCGCTTTTTCACTCCCTTTATTCCCAAATTGTGTATCCTTCCTTTCCAACTTATGCAGTAGCTCGCTCATGGTGGAAACTCTGTCCTATCTAAACGATCTCCAGTCAACTGTCTGGTTGAAAGTGAATGCTTCCACCGATTACGAATACTGAAGCAGTCATTCTGAAACCACGTACGCCGTTCAAGCTGGCTTCCTTCAACGTTCGCACACTAATGCAGATCGGACAACAGATAGGGCTGGCTATGTCTTTGGAAGGTCTTAATGTTGATGTTTGTTGTCTATCCGAGACCCATATTCAAGACTCTAGTGAAGTACTACAAATCCGCTCTCCATCTGTCGCCTCGAAAAGCTTGTTTCACGTGCGCTTATCCGGGGACTCTGTGGCATCTTCATCCGGTCTTGCAGGCGTTGGTGTTGCACTAAGCGCTAGGGCTGAGGCAGCACTAATCGATTGGATCCCCATTAACAGTCGGTTATGTGCTGTTAGATTAGAAAGTTCCATCAAAGTGAGAAGAAATCGGCGTGAAAAACGGTGTCTTTTCGTCATCTCCGCCTATGCCCCGACAGATTGCAGCCCGGATGCAATCAAGGATGAGTTTTACCACCAGTTAACAGTTCTTCTCCAGAAAGCGCGTTCGACAGATATTGTAGTATTAGCCGGAGACTTGAATGCTCAGGTCGGGCGTCTAGGCACAGAAGAGAGTCGTTTAGGTGGCCGATGGGGACTTGTTGGTCGCAGGACAGATAACGGGGACCGTTTGCTGCAACTGTGCGCAGTCCACCTGTTTCTGGCTAGCAATAACTTCCGGCACAGTCATCGCCGGTGTGCCACCTGGCGTCCTCCCTCTGCATCCCAAGCCTGGACTCAGATTGATCACATCGCGATCAGCTACCGCTGGCGTGGTTGTGTACAAGACTGCCGCTCCTTTTGGAGTACCTATCTGGAGTCTGATCATGCCCTGGTCTGCGCCAATCTCACCTTACTTTTCAGTGGCCGAAGGATTGACCGCCATCAACGGATCGATGTTAGTAAACTGGCTGCAACTTCTGTTGCAAGTAAGTATCGAGCGGAGCTAGCTTCTAGGCTAGCTACCATCCCACCGAAAAGTATAGATGAGCATTGGTTGCATCTTCATGACGCCATGAAAATGGCGAGTAAAGCCGCTTGCGGCTTCGCGAAACGTCCCGCTTACAAGCACTGGGTTTCTTCTGGCTCCTTACAACTGATGGAAGCCCGTCGGTCTACTCCGGGTGACCGTGAGTTTGACCACAAACGAAGGCTGTTACGTAATGAAATTGGGCAAAGCTTGCGTAGGGACCGAGAAGCCTGGTGGTCGGAGCGTGCTAATGAGATGGAAGCAGCAGCTGCATCTGGTAACTGCCAGAAGCTCTTCCAACTCATCCGAGCCACTGGCAGCAAGAAGTCTGGTGTGAGTGAAACAATCTACGAGGATGATGGGATGCCAATCACTAACATCTCTCGACGTCTTGGACGATGGGCGGAATTTTTCGAAGGGCAGTTCAACTGGCCTGCTGCTCCGGCAACATCAACCAGTTTGTCCTGCCCCCCATGGCCGGTGACGACTGATCCACCAAACGAGGCGGAAGTCTGCAAGGAACTCCAACTCTTCAAGCGCTACAAATCACCTGGCCCAGACGACTTACCTCCGGCTCTTTTTAAAGATGGTGGTGACTTTCTGGCTATGGAACTGACGGTGTTGTTTGCAAAGGTTTGGGAGCAAGAAAGTGTTCCAACATCATGGAATGAGTCGATAGTCGTCCCTATCTTTAAAAAGGGTTCACGTTGTTCCTGTAATAACTATCGGGGGATAAGTCTACTTCCGATTGCGTCAAAACTATTGGCTTCTATCATTCTTCGTAGGCTGTTTAAAACCCGAGAACGATTGACTCGCGAGGAGCAGGCTGGTTTTCGTTCTGGTCGAGGATGCATTGATCACATCTTCACCCTCCGCCAAATGTTAGAACACCGTCATACTTATCGCAGGCCAACAATCGTAGTGTTTCTTGATATCAGGGCTGCCTTCGATTCGTTGGACAGGACTGTTCTCTGGGATTGTCTATTGAAGAAGGGTGTGCCTGAGAAGTTCATGAACATCTTAAAGGCCCTGTATACGAACACCTCAGGCAGAGTGAGGGCATACAACCACCTTTCTCCCTTGTTCCATTCGAGCAGTGGGGTTAGGCAGGGTTGCCCAATCTCACCATTCCTCTTCAACTTTGCCATCGACGACATCCTGGAAACAGCTCTGATGGATGTAAGTAATGGCGGTGTGGATCTGTTGCCTGGAGAACGACTTCTCGACCTCGAGTATGCGGATGATATTGTCTTACTGTGTGATAATGCCCAAGGCATGCAATCCGCACTTAATCAGTTGGCAATCAGTGTCCGCAGGTATGGCATGTGCTTTGCACCTTCAAAGTGCAAAGTACTCCTACCAGACTGGCAGGATTCTCATCCTGTACTCACCCTGGATGGTGAGCAGATTGAAGTAGTTGAGAAGTTCGTGTATCTAGGTAGCTATATAAGTGCTGGTGGTGGCGTGAGTGATGAGATTCATGCACGTATAAGGAAAGCCAGAGCGGCTTATGCCAATCTGGGCCATCTTTGGCGCCTTCGTGATGTTAGTCTGGCTGTAAAAGGTCGGATCTACAACGCGTCGGTGAGAGCAGTTTTGCTCTATGTTTGTGAAACCTGGCCTCTCCGAGTTGAGGATGTCAGACGACTCTCTGTGTTCGATCGTCGTTGTCTCCGAAGGATTGCTGACATACAGTGGCAACACCACGTTAGTAATGCAGAGGTTCGACATCGTGTGTTCGGGCGCAGAGACGACAATTCAATTGGTGTCACCATCTTGAAACACCGACTTCTGTGGCTTGGACATGTTTTACGAATGTCGTCCCAGAGACTTCCACGTCGTGCATTATTTGCCGACTCTAGGACTGGTTGGAAAAAGCGGAGAGGTGGTCAGTGTATGACATGGTGTCGTGGCATGAAAGAAAGCTGCAAAGGGCTAGCTTCTGTTGGTCCTTCACGACTCCCTGGTTGGGGTCCGAGAGATGGTGCAACACAGTGGCTAGAGACGTTATCAGATATGGCTCAGAATAGAAGCCAGTGGCGATCCTGCTGCAACCTTCTTTTACTTTCTACATAAAGAGTGGTTCTAACTTTCTTAACTGAAAGAGTCTTCTGGTTGTACACTTCAGTCCGCCTTATCTTTTCATCCCTTCTCTTCCTACTTTCATTATTTTGTGTGGCGCATATGTATCTGGTGCCCTTTTGTACCAATATATATGTGTTTAAATAAATAAATAAATAAAGTTAAGGCATTTCAGACACTAAGTCACAGGTCCGAGATCCGTTCCGTCTACTTCGACTTGGGCAACCGTATGGCATAAGTAGACCCCAAACTTAATGTTCTCGGTGAGCAAATAGGATTAACAGGTATCTGATCAACACCCTGAGACCTGTTTTAACCCCTACATGACATAGTTTGTCTCGATAGAACTTGTCAACATTCATCGGACTGATATAAATTTAACCTCATAAAACAAAGGTCAATATATGGATGAAAATAGATGGCAATGTGTAAGTAATCCAATACAATTTAGAATATATTCATCTATCAGGTTTTCATGAATTTACGGTATGATCCATAACCTGACTGCTTTAGTTGAATTATTTAAGGCAGATTTTAGACACATCAAGCATAGGTTAAATGTTGAATGCTTAGCATGTTGAATTACAACACCACTAATCCCAATTACCGGTTAGACAAAGTCAATATATTACATCTGAAACAAGAGGACGATGAGGAAGAAAGATAGTGGAATAAACAGCGTGTAGTGAGACTAAAGATTTGTTAAGTACGAAAAAACTGAATAACTGACAACAATGAATAGGAACAAGAAGAAGCTTTAGCTTGTCAGTACACTACTTTAAATAAAATTTAGAAGTCGAACTAAGTGGAATGTCTAATTAGAAAGTGAAGTGATAAACAGCTTAGGATGAGTATCATACCTACGGTAGCTCTACCAAACATTTGTGAGGGAAGCCGTTTTTCATACTTATTAAGTTTACTTTTGATGGCTACCGAAATACAAGAAACAGCAAGAATCGAATTTTTAGATAAATAATTCCACACTAACTCGTTGTTCCTAAAGTACTGCTTCAAAGTATCACTGAATTTACGACAGTAGGTGATAAATTTTCGTTTTTGATCTTCGAGACATTTCTTTTGTGTTCCCGGTGGTAACGTGTCATAAAACGCACCCACAGCAGCTAACAACATCTTTATTGCATCTGCTATACCTCTAAGTAAATAACTTTCGTTGAATAATTAAATTACTTGATGACTTCTATAAATGCTCTGCGGTCTATAATTTCATCAGGTATGCTACTAAGAATAGTTTTTAGTGTCTTAGCCGTAAGTTCCAACTCCAAAACTCTAGGATTTCTTGACGTCCTTGAATTATCTAAAATTACATGCGATCTAAACAATATCAAAGACAATACCACATTCTTGAAGAGCAGCAATCCGTAAACACGTTTCAGTCACGTCAATTTCACTATCGACTCCCATCCGTTGAAGCAAGCCAATCATGAAATCTTTACTGAAACCAGGATATCGCTTCTCAACCTAATATATGCACGACTTTGTATCTTAATTCAAACTTACCTTATAGAAAGCTTCCTTTAGTCGCTGAGTTAAAGCGTAATTCTCTTTTTCCATCTTAACAAAATCTATATCCCATACGATAAAGACATACTTTGGCAAACGTAGGTTCGAAAATAACTTGTTTTGTTCGAGAAGCATTACCGACTCTGTTAGTAGGAGCCATTGCAGCCGGCCACCTACTTCCAGCCATATTCCTGTAAGCAAGTACACAAAAGTAAGTGCTGAGTAAAATACAAATTTCTTTAGAAACCAGTAAATGCTTGAAACCAGTCCATTATACCCTAAGGACAAAAATAGCAAGATCCTCACTTGAGACTTCACAAAGCAAACCCATCAGCAAGTAAAATTTTACATTTTGGGATATAATTCGAGAAAGTTACCAAGTATTAAACCGTGAACATTGAATAAACACAATACAAAAACCTGTTCAAAACACAGACACTAATATATTAAGGATAAATAACTATAAGACCATCAGCAGTGAAAAATATTTGAGACTTATGATGAAAACCCTTTAGAAATGGGTAGGCTATCTAGATTCAGATTTTTGTATTGAGGACAAAACCGATGGTCCGTTAGTCCCTTCGATGTATCTAAGCTTCTTTTGAATAAGTCAATTAAAGGTGTGAATATCTTTTATTTCAGTAGTAGATCCTAAAAGTTGATTACTTGGATAAAAAACATGAAACCCACAGGAATTTTTTTCTTTCTTAACTTTTGAACTTGCTCTCATCTATCCTATGAGTTGTTCTGACCTAGTTGCAAAAAAGAGGGTATATCAGGTCTAGAATCATTTTTAGTATCCCATACATCAAAATCAGACCTAAATCCTCAACCCCTACTGTGTATGGTAAGCTTTAGAATTCCGGAATCGCACGGATATTTATCCTCCATACCTTTTTCAAGATGTCCGAGTCAGTTAAACAGGGTCTTGGAGCATGAAAAATCTTCAGGTTTGGATCTCACTAGGGCTATATATACCATGGCGAACATGTTTGTATCCAACTTGGTAAATGTTTGTCTTGATGCCCCCATGGTTCTCAACACGTCAGACACAATTGCACGGCAGTATGATGTGGTCCGAAGATTGTGACTCACTATTGCTCCCAGATGGTTATAATACAGGACTAAGGACACTGATGTTTTCCCCATGTTTCGTTATTTACATGTGTCCAACATAAATGCAGAAACATGACTGTGTTGATTGGGCATTGACCAAAATTTATACCAGCTTGCCATAACGTTTAGATCGGCCTGAAATTCACAAGCATCGGTACACTCAGACACTTTTCGTCACATTTTGACATCACCAGAGTAAAGTAGCATCAGAGACCTTACAATACGCGGGAATTTATTTACATAAAGTATCAAAGTAAAAGACCTAGAACAAAGCCAGGAGTATAAAGTATTCGGTTCTGATTTTTTTGTTTAGAGAGCTTAGTCTTTTTGGTAACTCGTTCTATTAGAAGTCCACAATGAGTGACCGATTCGGCGAGTTTTTGGGGCTAGTCCTATATTGATAGGAGGCTTGTGAGTGAAAATAGTCACGAAGTCATCACCCATGGCTTCTACTCTATCAATTAGGATGAACTCTCGTAATTAAACCGGGAATCCATGGGTGCCTTCTTGTTCTGTGATCGATGTATAAGGACAGTCGCTTTAACTCCCCGACTGCAGTTTGTGAAAACTGATTTTCGTATATTGTCAGAACTACAAAGGTTGTTGTTGCACTTTTTCTAGATCTACTTGCAGCGTTTTATTGCATTTGCTTTTCCAAGATTGATGATGACGTTCCAATGTTTATTTTTTCTTTCCCAAATAGTAGTTGAATCTTCCAGTTTATCCGGAGATAGAACTGCTTTTTCTTCACCAGAACTTTTTAGGCACAGCCCTCACGCAAATTAAATGAGATTTGTGTGGCGCATATATATATATATATATATATATATATATATATATATATATGGTGCTCCTTTGTACCAATATTTGTCTAAATAAATAAATAATAAGGAACTTTCCAGGGCATAAATGGTTGAGTTGCTTAGCTCTACGACTGGCAGAACTGAATCCATAACATGTAATGGTACTCCTGTGCATATTTCTTAGGCCTCAGTTAAGGCCACAGAGCTGATCGTCTTTACGTCTATCTTTCATATATTGGGGTGGGCCGGGGTGTTATCTAGCAGTAACCAACTTGAATATGAGGACGCTATGATTACTTCTACCCACAATTGGAGGATACTTGATTAAAATTATCACTACGAGTGGTGACTAAGTATAGGACAGATAAGAGCCACATACGTCATCTGGTGAGATCCATAATGTACTGTCTCTATCTTTTTTCTCTTTCCAAATTTATTTCACTGGATTATACTCCTTCAATAACATCTTCAAACCCTTATCTTTCACATAATACTTATACTCTTACTACTTCTACCAATATGGGATTTGAATCGACAACTTCATCTCTATGCTAATGTGGTATGGCAACTCGAACTGATGTACGTACGTACGAAGTTCTACGTTGTGACTGACTGACTGACGGCCGAAAAGAAATATATCGGTGTCATAGCAATGTCATTTAAAAAGTGGACGCAAAACAATTATTGCACAGACCGAAATGACTTTGAAAACCTTGACATTAAAAAGTAATTCGAGATGCAGTAAAGGGACCAACAACGAACATCAACAAACTTCTGAACTAGTCATAAAAGGAGTGTGACAAGACTCACATGTGAATCGTTTGATCCAAAGAAGTGCAAAGCAATTTAAATGACTGAAATCAAGTCTTTATTATGTGACTCTGAACAACATACCCTGGCACCTTACTGTACACAAAAGTAGTGAGGAGTTGAATTCACTATCCATATAGAAAACAAATGACATGCTTGACTGCATGACATAAGACCTGATTATTTCTGAGCTAACAGCTACATAAAGAAAACAAGTTTTGGTGAAAAGTCCACTTACTAATGCTCTGTCTTAGCTGATGTTTATGAGCCTAGGAATACATGTGCATCACGTAATTTCAGAAGGAAGAAAACTAAAGCTTCCTTCGGTGTGATAAATACTTCTAGGACTCCATAATAATCAATGAAGACTACTTTTGATACTGCTATGGATGTAACTTTCGTGATTGTCACCAGCATGGTTGAAAAGCATAATTTTATTTCTAATGACCTGAATTAAAACCAACTCAAAACCAGCACATTTCCTGCGTGTTAACATAACCCACTAAAATTCTGGTAAACTTAATGAACCTGATGAAGATTTGGGGGGAGGAGAAGCTTAAATAGGAGCGAGCTCACTATAATGTCAAAAATAGCACCAAGACTACCATTCACTAACCCTGTATCGTTACAGTTAATCGCTCCCGCTAATCTGCACTTCTTCAATCCTTCAATCCTTGTAAAGCAAGCATACCAGACAGAAAATTTTTCTGATGAAAATTTGAGATACTGGTATCGTTTTTCTTAAATAGGTGGCCCAAGTCATTCCCCTAACTTTAAATAGGCATGTAAGGACAATAAATATGTCAGGACTAGTAAGAGTCTGTAGAGGTAAATAAATCCCCCAAAATCAATAACTCTGTAAGTCTTCTGGATTTGATGCAGACTACATTAGTTTTATCAGACTCATTTAGCTCAAGGCTCTATGTCACGAGTGAGTACTCCGTGTAACACATCTCCTACAGCGGTTAACCAGCTTAGATTGATCGCTTCTCGATATATCGATAACCTATCAAGTATGTCTTTGAGCCTCTTCACTTCTGAGTTCCAATTTGGCTGAGTTGGGACGCTTCGATTATAGAATTTATTATTAGTTCAGATGTTGACAAACTTTGAATACTTCTATCGTCTTTGGTGGTGATCCCGATGAAATCTAGTACACCAATTAGTAAACTGTGAGTCTGTTTCTCATTGAAACACTATATATCATTTTTTGTTTTCATATTTTCGGACAGTTTTTTCTCGTTCAATAATATACTATATATTCATCAAGGTGGAACAGACTCCTAAGTTATTCAAGATCAAGACTATTTCACCCCAGCCATTTTGGCCCTGCAATATCGAGGCCTGGCTCTGCTACGCAGAAGCTGACGTTCGCCAGCACTGTATATCAAATACATGTGCACAACTCCCCTCAATAGTATAAGCACTGCAACGCGATGTCAACAAGTAAATCACACCTAGTATGTTTACTAATGACGCTTCGGAACCTTACGAAACTGAAAAAGGATGTTCTTAAGCGTGGAGATCTAACCGAGTGACAGAGGTTAGACAAACTCTTCCACAACATTGATCCGCAACATGTCTTAGCAAAGGACATGTTACTACGATTGAGAGAGGTCACTGGGCAACGGACTTTTGAAGAGGGTCAGTTTAGACACCTCTTATGTAAGCTTACTCAGCAGGTATATGCAGTGCTTGTCTCACTTCAAAAGAACGCTGTAGACAAGCTGACTGAATCTGCTGACTGAATTCCGGAGATCACCAGAACTTGAGGTAAGGTGGTGGTTGGAGGTGGTCAACAGGAAACCCTGGACCCGGGTTT
>NW_017386148.1:20871-52082 GCF_000237925.1 Schistosoma mansoni | reverse complement strand
ACTGAGCTATTCGGGCCGCGACCGACCTCATGTAGGACTGAGATGTAATCACAATTGATTGATCACTGGGTGGTGATCAATGTCATGCGAGAAAAGTCCTTCTTAGTGCTTATCAAATGCTATCGATCCGCCAGGGAGCATCAGTTCCCTCAAGATTACAGGTACACCTTGCTGACGAGTGCCAAGTATCACGAAACCCGGGTCCAGGGTTTCCTGTTGACCATCTCCAACCACCATCTTACCTCAATATATATAGCGCATGCAGTGTCGAGTCACCTAGACTGGTGGCCACATTGCAACTTGATCGATAGCATTCGATCAGAACTAAGAAGGACTTGACACGCACGACATTGGTCACCACCCAGTGATCAATCAATTGTGATCACCAGAACTTCTAACTCTGAGGTCTACTCAGCCAAAGAAAATCTTCGACTGACAAGAAAATAACGTTACAGAACTACGACATACTCTGACACGCTAACTTGATTTTCGTCATTATCGTAGATGCTCGCAAACTCCTCGAAGGAGTCCTTCACGAAAACGATTTGTCTCTAGATCACAAGAGACAGATGATCCTGACTGGTGCTGGTATCATAATCAGTACGGAAAATTTTGAAATTGCAGAATGCCCTCCAAATTTCCGAGCTCCAAACCAACCGACAAGAAAAACGTTTCAGGAAACTTCTCAGCCGGCACGCGTTTAAGGCTACCATAGCCGTCTGTAATACGTCACTGATGTGGTTACGAAATTTATCTACCTAGTCGAAACGGGAGCAGAAGTTAACGTTCTTCCTGAGAATCATAACAAACAAGTGCTCGAAGCAGTTTTCAACTTACAGGCGATAAAATGGGAAACGGATAGGCACATACGGTCAGCGATTTGTGCACCTTAACATGGATTTGAGAAAATCTTCTTTGTTGCAGATTTTTCCATCTCAGTCATTGGTATAGACTTGCTAGAACATCATAATCTACTCGTCGACACGTGCGAAACGGAGGACAGTATATCTAAGTACAAATTTTACTGTTTGTGTAACTTATTTTCTCGGTTTTAGATTACCTGCAGTCACAGTAAAACACAAAATCGGTCCATACTACCAACAAATATTTGATAAGTGCTCCGAGATATACAAGACACAACCGAGATTGTCATGCGTAACCATCAATGTTACAAGTCACATCACGACTACAGGACCACCTGTACTCTCGGAAGCGCACCGACTAGCTCCCGAATAGTCGGGGTTGGCTAAAAACGAATTCGATTATATGATAGACTCAGTAATCATTTGGCCATCAAACAACCATAGGCATCTCCCTTGTGCACGTCCCTCGAAAAGGACAGTAATGATTGGCGTCCAACTGGTGACTATCAGTGGTTGAATGTGAAAACCATTCCTAATAGTTACCCGTCGTCTCACATTCACGATTTGACAGCTACATTGAAAGGTACAACTGTCTTTTGGAAAATCGACTTGGTTAATGCCTATAACCAAATCCTATGGCTACTGCCAACATTCCCAAAACCGCTATCATCACACCTTTTGGCCTCTAAAAACGTTTACACATGCCTTTCGGCTTAAGCAATGCTGAATAAACTCTTCAGAGATTTGTTAGTGATGTTTTTCGAGGTCTTGACTTCGTACATGGGTATGTTGATGACTGCTTGATTACAAGTTCGGACAGAGAATCTCATCTCCAGCATCTGAACATTGTTTTGAACGACTGCGAAAATGGCATTAATGTAAACATTCAGAAATGTCATATTGGCACTGACTCTAGATTTTCTCGGATATACAAATAATGCCCAAGGCATCCGACCTCTGAAAAGAAAAGTGGAGGTCATTTTGGATAACCCAGATCCGACCACAATCAAACAACCACTCATATTTAATAGCTTAGTATTTTTGGATAGACAGTTCATACCGAATCGCGCGTCTCTTATTAGACCCTTAATCTACTAACTTTGTGGAAATGGGGCAATCAACAAATTGGACATCGTGAAAAGAAACAATGAAGAAACTGATAGCCAAAGCAGCATAGCTCGTACACCAGGACACCGAAATACTCATTGGCATCGCAGTAGACGCATCCAATTTGGCAGTCGGAGGAGTCTTGCAACAATTGGTTAACCACACCTAGGAACCTTTAGCGTTCTTCTTAAGACGGTTGCTAGACACTGAATCGAGGTACAGCACTTCGGTCATGGAACTCCAGGCCAAACATTGTGATGTATGGCACTTCGGACACTCTACTGAAGACTGAGAGTTCACTCTTTTCACTGAGGACAAACCTCTTACTTTCTCTTTAGGTTAATCTACAGACAAGCACTCCCCTAGACAGTCTCATCAACTGGATTACATTTTGCGATTTACTCCAGATATACAACACATTTCCGGGGCAAACAATGTAGTTGAGGATGCCTTGTCTCATGTAGCTTCCTTGAACAGTTTCAAAAGAATCGACCTTCTTAAACTTACTCAGCTTCAAAAGGAAGACACTGATCTTCAGCACGAGTTAGCCTCAACAACCGTGAAACTGTACATTAAACTGATGTGAACAGGTAAGGAAACCTTACTATGTGGCACATCTACGGATATAGATCTCCCAATTGTGCAGAACCATTATCGGCGCAACCTCTTCAATACGTTGCACAACGATTTTGTTGGCCTGGTATGAATAAAGATATAAGGATGTGGGCATGCTCCTGTGTGAGCTACCAGAAATCTAAAATGATCAGACACAACGAATGTCCCTTCGTCTCGTTCAAAACTCCTGATGCTCGTTTCGACCATGTTCATCTGAATTTGGTAGGACCTTTACCAGATTCAAATGGATACTCTTACCTTTTAACCTGCGTAGACTGTTTCACTCGATGGTCAGAAGTAGTACCTATTAAGGACATTACTACTGAAACAGTGGCCAGCGCCTTCGTCGAACGATGGGTAGCCATTCAACTATCACTACATACCGTGGAAGCCAGTTTGAATCTGGACTTTTCCGTTATCTGAATACACTATTAGGAATAACGCTATACCATACGACCGTCTACTACTGACAAGCAAATAGGTTGGTGGAACGCTTTCACGGACAGATTAATGATTCACTATCAGCTGCAAAAATTATACATTGGACTGACGCTCTTTCACTCGTTTTATTTGGTATTCTCAACACAATGTAAGCTGACATTGGATACACTGCAGCTCAACCCGTCTATCGAACGACACCCCGACTTCCTAGAGAATTCGTGGATCCTTCATCTTCTCCAAAGAATATGGATCCGAATTCTTACACGAATAGATTTACATACACAGTGTGTTCAGTTAAACCTGTTTCCACTTGATCGCAGTCAACGGATATATTCATTCATCCTGTCATATGATATAGTACACATATTTTGTACTTCGCAACTCACTTCGACGACAACTCCGAAAAGCATACGAAGGATCCTTCAGAGTGAAACAATTTTGGCATATCTCGGTTTTTCTTTGCGTTGTGTCAAAAAACGAAAGCAACAAATTTTTTAATATGCTCACACTCAAATATTTTTCATCCAAAACAGCGAAAAATCATTTCGTTGCTAATATGCTTGTTTATATGTGTATACGTTTATTTGTTTTTTTCAAAATATAAGCAAAAACCCATTCTGCAGAGATCGTTTTCACGCTATTGCATGTTTGCGAAACGTATGCGTATGAGTTTATTTTCTTCTTTAGCCTATCTTGTGTCATTACGCATGTACGGATGTAATTCGACATGCATTAACGTAGCCTTTTTTTCGTATTCAATACGTCTGGAAAAGTTAGAAAACAGACGAAGTTTACGATAAGTTGAAAGTTTCATTCTACCTGTTTTTCCTTATCATATTGTACTAGATGACTCCTTAAAGTTATGAAAGAGGACCAGACGGTGCATAACATATCAAGCTATCAGAAGAGTGCTTATCCACTCGTCGGGTTCAAACTTGTGGCTGGCCACATCTTAGGGTCATCACTACCCCGCCATGAGGGGGTGAGCTGTAACAGTGAATAAATCCCAAAATCAATAGCTCTTTAGGTTTTTGACGTTGATAATAACCCCATTAATTTCACTGAAAAAGCCCTTAGTTGGATCCTCTCGACCCGGCACCCTCATCGGGTCAAGATTGGGTGCTCAGGACTACACATTCCTCACAACAACAAGCTTCACACATAGACCATCTTCATCGAAACTCTCCATTTCTGACTTCTTACTTGACTGTGTTGGTGTCTTTGATTACGAGCAAAAGAGTTGTTAAGACCTGAACATCTGTGACATTTTAATCGTTTTTTGATAATCCCCATGGCTGTGGTATGCCAGATGAAAACTGAAATGAGAGATGCGCACAGCGTTCGACCTTCTAGGTACGAAGATTGTAGAATTCAATTTTTATCAGTAAAATGACCTTATTTATATTGCTTAATGACCATTGATCTTAAACCATTCAATTTATATGTGATGGTGATTACCTGCATAACTTACGTGTTATTGTTTGGCACCACTTGAATTCGCTGATGCAGTAACTCACAGATAGACATATTATTCGTCCTATGGGCATGATCTCTGTCGCTTCCTTTACAAAATACTTTTGATATGATCAATGTTGTTTAAGCCCATCAGCAGCTAATATTTTTATGGCGCAGTAGTCTACCTATGTCAAATGAACTCTCGGTTGGTTGTTCAGCCCGACAGTTTCTGGTGACTTCTGAAAATGGGTCGGGATATGATGTTTGCAATTCAACATCGGTCGGTTCCCCGCGCAGAAATGTCACCCGTTTCCAGCGCCCTACAGCCTGTAATTCTCATGCTTCAATAATAATGCGTTTTGTGTAGTGCTATGTGAAAGACAACGTTCTGAATCCCCTGCAATACATTCAAAGAGTCGACAGCGAGATGTTTCCGTTAATACTAATCAACAAAACGATAGGTTTGTATCATCGTTAAATCACTCACCCAGCACAGATATGATTTTGAATCTTTGCAAAAAGAAATTACCAAAAGAAGTGGCGTCCTATTGTTTGGAAACAAGGTAATGGTTGTTTTTATTATACTTGGCTTAGGTTTTGCTCGCTAAAACAGATGATTTTGCAAACGAAGGTTGTCTAGGTTCCGGTACGTGTAGCTCTGTGTACAAAATGCGACATCGTACCAAGTCCAACATAGTAATGGCAGTTAAGCAAATGCGTGTGTCATCTACATATGAAGAGGAAAATAAGCGTATCATGATGGATCTAAATATTGTTACGAAATGTTTCGATTGCTCTTATATCGTCGAGTGCTACGGGATATTCTTCTCCGGAGTGAGTTTATCTTACCATTTTTTAATGCCCAGGGTGATGTTTGGATATGCATGGAAGTCATGTCAACCTGCTTAGATAAGCTGTATCATGATCTTCATCGTCCATTTCCTGAAAAGGTTTTGGGGAAAGTGACAGTTGCTGTAAGTTTATTTCAGTCTACTTGATCTTTTCCAAAGATTACCACTGCTTTGGACTATTTAAAACGAAAACATAACGTTATGCATAGAGGTAATGTTCTTATTTTACTAAGTTTCAGACGTTAAACCGTCTAATATGCTCTTAAGTTACCAAGGTGTAATTAAGTTATGTGACTTCGGGATAAGTGGGATTCTTAAGGATTCTATTGCCCGTTCGCGGCAGCCGGGATGCACTGGCTATATGGCTCCAGAACGTCTAAACAACTCAACATATGATGTTCGTGCAGACATTTGGTCACTTGGAATATCATTATTGGAATTGGCAACCGGATCTTTCCCATATACTGGGACCCATATTGAATTTGCTATTATGACTAAAATAATATCAGACCCACCTCCATCGTTACCTCACCATATACCTTTTACCCCTGCGTTCCGTCAATTCGTCGAGCTATGGTAAGTCTGTTGGTTTTCTTCTATTTCTGTAAAGTTTCGGTTATCTCTTATCTCTGCATATTTTGCTAAGCACCTTGTCTTTTTATCCTCTGTCATCTTGTCTGTATCATTTTAAAAAGGTGGATCGTGTTAGTTATGGTACAGCAAGTCAGTTGGTTTATTTATTTAAACGTAAACATTGGTACAAGAAGGCACCAAATAGATATGCGTCACATGGTTCCTTCGATTTGTGTGAGGGCTGGGATACTGCCCATGTGCCCAAACCGAAGCCGGTGATTGTACTAGGGTGCAACACCCCGAGCCTTTGACGTAGAGGTCTTATCCACAAGGCAGTGGAGCAACTTTAGGAGATACAGTTGTATAGTAGCCGGTGACTAACAATAGGTTCGTACACCATTTGTGTCCTTGGATCCTGGAGCCCATGTGCACCATTGGTTTGGAATCGGGGTTTTCCAACCCCCTTAGACGGATCCTCCGTATCCACCAACCCGGTTAAAGCGCCGGACATTTGCTTTTCGTCCTCTCAATTTCGTAAACAACACCGCCTCGAGAAGGCAGTGAGTAGGATTTCCCTTGCAGTGGTTATGTGCACGTGGCCATGTGAGAGCATTTCGAGAGGGAGAGTGGACTCTCCCCACTCTCGGCCGTACCAGAGCATTTGGGACACCAATCCTCGAGGTAATGCAACACGAGGCCGACCCGTGGACAGGGGTTGAAGAAGCTCACAGCACTCGTTTGGAGATGAAAAATACAGGTAGTTTCATTGGTCTCATTTTGTAGACCGTTGGAGAAATTACACTACAAAGAACAAATACTGCCCACAATCGTAGCTCAGGGAGCCGAGAAGCGATCTAGTATTTTTTGTCTACTGAAAGGCATTTTCGAATTCATTAACAATAGATGCAAGTCTCAAAAGATTTTGTATTCAAAATAATTCTGTTTCGAGTTAGACATTCATCTAATGTTATCACCTTCATACACTCACTTCAATTCTAGACCACTTTTACATGAAAAGTACTCATGATTCTTCGTTTATCTCCGTCTACATTTCCAGTTTTTTATTTGGATACAGTATATGTCAATAAATCTGTTTTGATAGTTAATTGTAACTTTTGTCTTCAAAAATTTCAATGCAAGTTTGGATGTAAGAAAGTAAATTATAATTATTTTCGCACCATTATTAGACACAGAAACTTGGGAATTTAGTAGCTGCGTTAGCTAGCTATGTAAGTGGTTTTGTTGGAATCATTATTATTTCGACTTGTGAAAGTTTATAAGTGCTGATTATTAAATTCAAATAATTGTTTTGTTTCTTACTACTTGATGTATGGTCGGGTACTTTGTGTAGCGCATACATATCTGGTGCCCACCTGTACCAATGTTTGTGTGTTAAAGTAGATAAACTAAATAATGGCCGGGTAGAGTGAACGCACACGAAAAGGGTGGGATGCGCACAACAGTCAAAATCAGTGGTTTGAGATGGGTAGTATCACTGAATCAGTCACATTTGTGGGGATACGTTCACCCCTAATTTTTGAGCGCCAATATTATTTCTTACTTTTTATTCCCCTGATTCATCCTATCTTTGACCTACATTCCAAAATGTTCAGTCTCTATGATTGATGCTTTCATTCATCTTGTTAATTTCATCTCGCTTTGCTCATGTGGTGCAAGAAGTGGGTTTGGTTCACATTTGTGCCAGGCTTTGTTGATTGTGACTTTATTTCTATTTAGTGTGCTAGTTATTATTCACTGCATCACTTGATTAAAGCAAACATACATAAACAGAGTGTGTATGCTCGCTCTTATGCTTTAGACGGCGAGTTTTATTTCTGCTCTAAAAGTAAGACGGTGAAAAAACAATTGCCGGCTATGATGTATAGGTTTGTCGAATAAACTCACTTGGTATATTATTCTCCTTTTTTTTGCTTGATATATTTCACGTCAAAAATATAGTCGGTCCTAGCAGAACAAATTAGAGGTAAGTAGGTCCCTTCTTGCTCAAATTTTTGACTGGCTCAATAGAATCTCCATATTCCCAGCCTTGTAAGAACGGAAAAGTAAGCAGTTGGTTTCCTCTTTGATTTGTTTAAAATTTACGATATTATCCTCCTTTTCATTTTTAGCTTAACAAAGGACCACACTCAGCGCCCAAAATATCGCTCATTAATGAGTACTGGATTTTTTGTTCGGCACAACAAGGAGCCTCATGATGTACTAGAGTGGCTTAAGGGATTACCATTACCACACTTACAGTGTTTAGATGAAAGGACGACCAATAATTTGGATTGCGAAACTCCTACAAGTATCACATCCTCTATGAATTTTCTGACTAACATGGTTGAATCTCCCGAATCAGTGACCACTCATAGTCCAGATATTTCCAGGGGTGTGAGTAATATCTCTCTTGATGACTCTTCTGATTCGAAGAAGGCATCATGGGAAAATATAAATAATCAAGCTGAGATAGACGTTACATTAGTTGCAGCACCTAAGGTAAATTCTGATTCTAACGAGCAAGCACAGTTCACTATTCACAAATCTTCAGTAACTTCTGACCATTTTGTTAACGAAAATATTTCCCCTCAACTTTCGTCATTTACAATTAGTGAACAGTTTTCTGCCGGTCAAAATCCTCATTTTTTTAAGACCCAAAATACAATAGTTGATCAGAGTTCAGAAAATTTTATTCACCTGCTAGAGGGAAAGTCCACTAAGTTTCTCTCCCAGGGTTCTTCAGGCTACGGATCTGCAGGTTCTGATAGTTCTCCTGGATCTCTTGGAAGTGATAGTCGCCCACCAAGTTCCTCCCAAGTTCTTGATATGGTATTATCTAGCAGAAGCGTTAATGGGATCCCTCCTTTACCAGCAGTTCAGCGTTCCAAACCATCGTACACTCTCAGAGTCAATAAACCCAATAAATATTTGAACAATATTTTGGAAAACAATGTTAGTCGATCTGATTCGTCGATCCGTCCCACTGTGTCAGATTCGTTTTCTAATCATCCTAGTTGTCAAGTCTCCTCTGTGCATTCAATAAGTGGTTACGATCAGTGGAGTACGTTATCCCTATCATCTAGAACAACTCATATACCTACATCTCAACCTGTTACGGAAAATTCTGTTCATAATCAACTAACATCACTCATTGAAAAATTTGAACCCAGTTCGAATAAAGGAGTTGGTTTATGTGCTAGCGCGAAACATGAAAAGCGTACCCCTTTAGATAATGATTCCGAAGAAAAAGGTAAAAGTTCTGGTTCTTCAAGGACGGAATGGATTTGTGGTCGTCCCCATATAAACAAACGGAAAGTAGTTGGCCAATCGCGTTCCTCTTCTGTTGGTGCTCAGTTACAACGCTCTCCCGCCCAAAGATGGTTAGTCAAACCACCACAAATTAGAAGAAATCTTCAAGTCGACCAAAATTCTTCAATATGTGTACACAATGATACCACTCGTATACGCTCGCCAGTAATTCCAAATGCTACCTCATCCATATTAAACCCGAACTATGGGGCCATTTTAGGAAAAAATACGTCTCCACAACAATACCATCATCATTATTTCTATTATTATTATTATGACAACCAACTCGATAAAAATAATCTAAATAAACCATCTAGTACATCCTGGGTGGCCAGAGAGAATATAAGTACGCTTGGTAGAAATTCACCATCTTATTTTACTGGTTCAAATTCCAACTCACTGGTTAATAACTCTCTGCCCACAAGCAACATATCACCTATTCTTTCAGGAAGAATGTGTCAACGGTTAAATACTCATCCAATCCCAAGACAAAGCAGTTTACAGTTCCCATCTAACGATTTAAAATCTTCCAAGGCGCAGTCAGACTCACTTTTTTTCTCTGGAATGTTAGGATCACATCTACCTATGACTTCACAATCCACTTATCAGATTATATCCAGCGAGTCCCACGGGCGACACCTTAACCGAAATAGTTTTCAACATCCACTTGTATTCAGTAATTCAACGTTAAGAGACTCTGGTACATTAACAAAAAGAGGCGAACATCCTAAACATACACACAGATCAATGTCACAACCTCCTAAATTACGAGATTGGCTATCTTTTGAAACAGAATTGTGAAGATACACCTCATGACACTAATGCATATCAACAGGAATATCGAAATCCATTTGTGTTCCTAAACTTAGTTCCAGCTCACCTTTGTCTTTCGATGCTTGCATCAGCATTTTGTTGTTAAGGCGGTTTTATTGATCATCTTCAAATGCTCACATTCATTTTTCGTCTTTCCATTCTCCATACAAAATGCATAACCTACAAAAGCTTTCAGTAACTTCTCTTAAATATGTTTATTGGTAATCGATTGGGTTACTTCTGTACATACTAGTGTAAATTATGGTCTTCATTGTAATTTATTTCCTGACAGTTTTATTTGAAGTCAGTTACCTAGTTGTATTATTGTTTTGTTAGTCAAGTCTTGAATTTTTGGATGATTTTTAAAAACAATCTTTCAACGAATTCATGGTAGGTTCCAGAATATAAAATATTTTTAAGAATCCGTCTTTTGTGACTGCACATTACTGAATTTCACATCTTGGGAAAGTGTTTCATCATTTCAGTTATAGTTTTAATATGATGGGGAAGAACTGTACTCTAGTTATACCCAAAGATGAGTGTAAATCTTCGAGATGTTATAGGACTGTATCTTCAGACAAAGTATTCAACATTTCGGTGAATTTTGATTCCTCACCGATGACTGTACCGAATAAGAAGACCATATTGAAAGGTTGAAACTAAGTAAATTCCAATGAACTAAAACAGTATTGTCAAAACCTTAACTTACCCAGTGAATTTTTCCTCTTGAACATTGACTTCTGATTAATACGGAAGCAGTAACAATGCGGATCATCTAAATTTCACATTATATTACTTGTTTAGATTTGCTGCTGCATCATATGCAAAGTTTTTTATTGACATTGTCTTACCTAATTGATTTCTACTTCAACTGCATACATTACTTGGATTTCATTTGTTTATTGAATCTTCTTACCTTAGGTATTTTTGGTATTGGAACGATTCCTAAGACTGTTTCGGCTCCTTCATACTTTCGCTTTCCGAAATGTAGTTTATGGTGCGTCAAGACGGGTGTATGAGAAGAGTAATACTTTACTAGTAAAGTATGCAGTCGATGATGGTTTTTCGTGCATTAAAAGGATTTGTTTTTATTCCAACAGTAAATTACTTTCTCTACATCCCATATTTTGCGAACGTATGGTCTCTACCGTTTAGGAAATAACAAGTGTTATGCGATTCAAATTCGCGTGGTACATTTACTAGTTCAGTTGGGTCTGATCATTAGCAATATTTTCCAGTTGTTAGTTAGACGGGACTGAATAAAAGGATTATAAGTGAAGCTGTGTTTAGCTACTGCAGTTTATTGCGATTCATGTATTGGGTTAGTAAAGTCACTGCATACCACAAGATCCTGAGATAGGTGCATAACTAAGCTCTGAAAAATCGGAAGTGTAAAGTTTCTAGGTGTCCCTACATGTAATCTGTATGGGTAAATACATATAGTAGCAGCTGTTAAATAATAACTATCTGCTATCTTGCCAAAAATCGCCTTGCTATACTATTCAGAAGTTGGTTAGAATTTTCTCTTATTGTGCATAGTGTAGCTTTTGTCTTCATTTGTTTGATTTCTAATAAAGTAAAGAATAGATATCCAGTGGATGACCGCATCATTAGACCAAAATTATTTATAAGCACCGACTTGTAATCTGATGTAGGCAGAAGTTGGCATATGACGTGCATTTGTTACTAGCCATTGTGTTAATACAGCTCCTGTTACCTCTATATTAAAGATCCCATTCCTACCAGAGGCTATATATTAACTTCACAGTTATCGCCTACCTTGATTTAAAAGTAGGGAAGTCCCTTATAATTTAAGATATGAATAAACTAAACTCAGTTGACACCGATCAGATGGTTTTAACAGATGAAAAGAAAAATGACAAGTACGAGTCTTTAAGTTTTATACATGGGATTGTAGTGTTTATTATGAAGTAAATAATAATACCGTATTTGAAGCTATACGATCATATCTATGACGAAAAGTAGTTAGAATCAGTCGAGTTAGGGTTATGAGTGACAGAAAATCCAGGTGAATAGAAAACATAAGTTCTGGAAACTAGGTGGATCATTTTGCTCGAAGTACTATTATTTCAATCGGATTCGTCCTAAGACATTGTACATAAAATCAGCTCTATAAATGTAAGCTCCTAGCAATCTAGTTATAAATAGTCTAATGCAAAATCCTGGTGTAGATGGCGTCTTGTTTCTATAGGACGCGAAACGCCAGAGCATATAGTTCTGTGTAACCTGCGTAAGGTTTTCGATCCAGTGAAGGATGTTTCAAGGAAGCTGAAGAGGGAGATCCACCTGACACTCAGTAACGGTGATGAGATATCAACTAAAGTGATTGTTTGGTAGGTTCAGCTTAATTCCTAAAAGTATTGGAGCATTAGCCTACCCATCACTAAAGTGTAGTCACTGCTTGCACACTTCCTTTAAATCTTGAAGTCTTGGTGCACTAAAGATTCCAACTAAGTGGCGTAAAGGGTCTGATTCACTGAATCGAAATTTACTTGTTAATGAAAGATATATTACCACTTTAAATAGCCTGAGAGCAATAGAAGCAAGCAATTTTGTGGTCGCACTTTTCCAAAATCAACCTTGAACCCGACCAATGTTTTGCTTAAGGTGTTCTCTCTCGAATCGTTTTATCTAGTCCTGGTCCTTTTCACCACTAGTACTGTTATTACCATTGCTACCTTGGTTATTTCATCTCAATGTGCCGATACAGTGTAATAAATTAAACCCATGTATATATATATATATATATATATATATGCTGAGTTATGCATTTCGTATAACTGACTTAGTGATCGCATCGGCACACCGCTCTGACCGTGTTTCGGCGTGATCGAAATATCCGTCTTTTCAGGATATTTTATGTGATGACAAAACATGGATTTCAAACATGCTCGCATAGCAAAAGTAATAGACGTATTTTAATCTGCACCACAAGTGACAACGATCCGGTGCGTATTTGACTGTTGGTTGGTAAAATCTACATACTTAAATGACATGGTCTTAAATATCAGTGCTTTCTCTTTTTAATGGCTACTAAAGCTGTAACACTATTTTTAACGGTGTGTAATATCATTACTGAACCGATGAGATCATCAAAAAACTCCCATCCGTGCCGCTGTTTGTTATTATATCGTAGCATCTCATATATAAAGGGAACCTATGACAAAGTTGAACATGAAAGGGAGTAGCAATTTTATGAGATAAGCAGCTATATCCAGTTAATATATATCACTGCAATCAGAATCTTAATAAACCGTGCGCTTTATAGTTTACTGGTAGCATCAAAGGTGACCCACGACGGATCTTTCTGAGTATAATATGATGTCGATTCCTATTCCCAAACTTAGGTAAGAATTGACTTAACAGCTGTTATAGTTTTTTCTTGTTCTTATCCTTTACATATTTGTTGATATCAATTTTGCAGAATGTTGTAATTTTACCTGTAAATGGTATAATATTACAAGTCAATAGTAAGTAGACGCTTTTATTAAAGGGAGGTGTACATGAAATATTTCTAATTAAGATATTGAGATGCACCAGAATTAACTGTCACTTTAGGAGAGAGCAAATTCGAAGCGTTTTACTGGTTCGTTGTGAACAGAAATCATTCAGTTTGTCACAATACGCGATACCAACTTTAGACTTGCGCCTGCTAGCTGAGATCTGTATTTCAATATATCGAAGTCCTTACGTTAAAAGACTTGTTCATAAATGCAGGTCGACCAATAAAGGCGAATACTGAGAACTTCTATTAGCATGGTGCCTTATTACTAACTTATCGTGAAGTCCAATTAGAGAATGTGAAGACCTAATTCTCCTATCAAAAGGGGACATTTTATTTGATCATGCGCTTCCTTTGAACTGTGGTTTTTTGTACTCTAAACTGTGGAGCAATACATTGTTGTGGTCGCATGAAGAGGACAACATTAGCCTTAAGTCAATTAACCACATTACAGTGGTCGACGTCCCCATTTTAGTTTCATGTAACGTGTTACCATGAATATAAGCTGTATATAATTGTAACTACCGTTACCCAGGTCAAAAAACCAAGAGATTTTGTGTTTATATATATATATATTTGAGGAATCTCATTTTGTCATTATCTCATAATGAGTTTTTGTATGATCTGAAGTAACAACAGAGAAGTAAGCAAAAAAACGAAACGAAAACAAAAGATTCGCATACAAATAAAGAAGGCCAAATTAGAAAATCTCTTTTATGCATTGTAATAATGACGATAAGAGGAACTAGAACACGATATATTTATATAAATGTATGCTCGTGATTGTAAATATTATATGTAGGCAAAGATCTAACTAAGAAGAATGGCAAAAAAGTCCCCCAGTTTATATATTACACAGTGAAAACAATAATAAGAAACCAATTATAGAATATATCCAACAGAGGTAGCAAAATAATTTAAGTAGCCTAACCTGACAATTATGTAATAACAACCATTAGGAATGGCAAATAAGACAAATGAAATATAGGAGATAAACAAATTAATATTGTACTCATTTAAAAGGAGATACGATTTCATTTGAGCTCATTTAGAATTATGGTGATTGTAGTCCGAATCATTGTACATAATAAAAAAAACTACCAAGCATTTGAATTCAGTGAGTCAAAGAGAAATAAATAAATAAGTTATATTGTAAATAGACCATTTTACTTCGTCACTATACAAATTATGAACTATGAAAGTAGGTATGATAGAATATGGATGATGTGGCTGAAATGAATTTACTGTAGAATAGATATTAACAAATAGTATACTTTAAGTAATATGATTGAAAAAGTCCCACTAACAACTAGTCAAAGGTCTTTCATGCGCAAGATTTAAATCAGCCAATATGGAAGAAAAATCAGACAAACGTTGGTAATCTTCATCTTCTTCTGAGTAATCTAGCAATAAACAAGCATTATTTTTTGGTAAATCGTTTGTTGTATAACTTAATTTTCGATTATTTCTGTTATTAGTTTCATTCATGAACCGCTGTTCATCTGTGTACTCAGACTGAGAAATACATGCTAAATCTACGGAGTTTTGTTTCCAAAGAACACAATCTGTTTTCAAGGATATTTGATTTGAACTCTCTGCTGAATTTTTAGTTGACAAATGATTATTATCATTACCTAACCAATTAGGAATTTGTGATTTGCATTGTGATAAATTTGATACTTGATAACTGCCAAGTACAGGTGGATCTTTTGTTATCATGTTGTGGGATGATAAGTTTTGATCAAAAGGATTAGCAGGGCTGAAATGAGAAATGGTAGCACATGATGGTAGGACTGGTCTACAAGGAAGATCTGCGACTGAATGAAGTATACGCTGGGGATGGTGACTAGATAAGTCTGAATTAGTAACACGATTATTTTCACCCGCTTCTGTTTGTGATGATCTGATGTTATAGTTACGCTGTTGCTTGGGAATTTCGTTTGATGGGCCATTTGTCAACTGCAGATCGGACTGTGTAAAGATTGGATTAGTAGTATATTGTGGAAGCTTGAGAGGGCATGGAAGCATCTCTGGAATGACAGTCAAATGGGTAACAAGAGCTTGTAGGGATGGCCATTCCTTGTCCAAACCCTTTTAAAGATAAATTTTATATAAAACTAAGTTCTACACATTAATGTAAGCTTATTAATATATGAATAAATCTAACGCTACAAAATCGAGACAAGCATATTTTAAACTAAATGATTAAACTAGATACCAATGTAAGAAAACACTATACAAAATGATCAGTTTAGCATTGTTCTGATAAAAAAACGTTTATCAAGTTACGGGTACATGCATCCAACTTTTATTATCATGAATGAGTTCAAGTACTGAAGATTAGATTTCTTTACGTAACTGAGTTGTAAACTGAAAAATATGTGTATAACGAATGGATAAAATAAATTCATTATGTAATCAGCAACACCAAACCTTTCAGATATCAGGGACTCTTGGAATCATGAACAAATAACCATATGCAACGTAAAACCTGACACATATATGTATATATAATACTATCACTGATATTTCAGTTATGAGAAAAGTGATTAAAATAAATCTAAGTAATATATTAGTAAAAATTTCTTGGGCAAAATTAGTTGCGCTATTCAGTTATTAATGTAAATAAAATTTAAAGAGTAATTTCAAAGTTAAACTAACGAAAATTATTGAACACGATCCAGACGTTACTCTAAGGAACAGTTAGACTATAGAATAAGACGAAAGCCTGTGCAATATTTATGTAACGTTATCTAACTATATTACTAACAAGTAACTACTACGTTATTGTATATTTTTTCCCTAGTTAGACGGAAGGAATTCATTGAGCGAATTTGCCGAAAACAAGTCATTTCATTGAAACAACCTATCTTGTTTATTTTTACCATTCTATGCTTTATTAATCATTTATAATCCTATTTAGATTGAATTGATCAATGTAAATACTATCTGTTCTCATCGCCATTGATTGAAGTCAAAAATGTAAAAATTGATAACTGCATACAATACAAGAAACTCAAAAATTACTGATGAGACTCACGTGTATAGATTACATTGAGGTTAAAAGTTCATCACACTACTTGAGTGTAAACTGTTTCGGTAAGATAGACTCAAATATGAAAGAGGTTGATTAAATACTTTAAAATAGTTCAAGATTCACCACAAATACATGCTTCTGAGCACATATTAGTCTTTAATTAGCCCCTTGCTTAAATGACTATTTTCTTAAAACTTTGTTTTTAGGTTAACACTAATTTCTAATTTCAGGCAATTTCAACTCAATAATATATACATTGAGAGATGTTGTTGATCTGTAAATTTTAAAGAAATACAACCAGAAGGTATGAGCAACAGTGGATATATTTTGAATACATATTAGACTGAATATATGTTACACGGTTTTTCGTCTATTATTTCAAAATGTAGCCACTCTTATACTAATATTTGAAAGGATCACTGACACAAATATGGAACATTGTATTGCTACCTGAAAGTGCGAAAAACATCCGGAAGACAATGAATCTTCCAAATATACTCAACCAATGAATCACATTAATAAGAAAACCGACTATTAAGGATCCATCACTTGTAATAGAAGTGGGTTTTATTGCTGGATGAAATGCAAATATGAATTGACTAACAGCTAGTAAACTGGGACATTGATAGAAAAACAATGTTTCAAAGAGTATCAATGCTATTGAAAAATAAAACAATCAAGATTTACACTGGGAAAAAAATATCTGACCTTTAATCGAACGCCTCGATTCGTTTTCTGTATCAAGTAATGGGTTATTCCTATCGGATTATCCTTATTTGGCACTCGAACAGATAAAGCACAACAACCAGGATGAGTAGCACTGTTGCGAACTAAAAAACTGCCAACCTGAAAATGAGGAAAAAACTCATTAGGGAGAAAAATCAGAGGAATTAAATGTTACATTATTTTATCCCTACTTTCTTACAGAATAAAATCTAATACAACTAAAAAAACCACAAGACGCATGAAAACAACATGCATATACCAGTAAATGAAATAATAATAATATCTATATTTATTAGGGAGATAACCACTACTTTTACTGTAATAAAATCAGTCTACTATAATTCATCAAAAAAGTTCGATTGTACTAATGTACCTCAGGTAGAATGAATTATTTTTTGTTACACAGAGCTATACCGTAAAGTGGTCACCTTTCCATTTATTGGAAGTCATTGTTCTCAGTTAGTCAGTCAGTCTACAATGAATTTACGAACAAACAAAAACTGTAACATTTCTTTAGTTGAGACTACACAAATTTACAGAATATCGTAGTTAATGTATAAACCGTTAACCAAATTAATCAATGGATTTAGAACGGTTGAGAATGGATCAAACAGGTGTGTGATCATTTTCTTTAACTTTATGCAAATAAACACACAGTTAGCTTTACAATATTGCGTAGGTACAAATGATTTAATTACATATTATAGTGTGCATACATTTTTTCATCAAGACAAATTATATATATATATATACGATTATTACCGACAATCGTCGTTATTCGAATTCTTTCGGTCACTAAATTACCTCATATGATATCATATTCTAATGTTAATACAAACACTATTGTAAGCAAATGAAAAGAAACTAATACATATCATAAATTCAAACTATTCGGCCCTAATGATTGTTTAGGCATTCAGTCAGTCACAACATAGAACTCCGTACGTACGTACATCAGTTTGAGTTGCCATACCACATCAGCACAGAGATGCAGTTGTCGATTCAAATCCCATAGTGGTAGAAGTAGTAAGAGTATAAGCAGTAAACCGAAAGATTAGGGTATGAAGATGTTATTCAAAGAGTATAATCCAGTGAAATAAATTTGGAAAGAGGAAAAAGATAGAGACATGAAGAGTTCAGAAGATTAGAATTTGGTAGAACACAAAGAGTGGATGTAACTTCGCCATTTCAAACGATTTTGAGTCATGTCATTCAAGGTCTCTAACCATCGATTGCTATCATCTCGCGGATCCCAACCAGACAGTCTACACCTACCAACATGGCACAGTCCACTTGTCAGTAACTTCATGCATTTGTGCTACGTTTTGGTCTAACCGCCCCTAGCTTTCTTCCAACCTACTCCTACACTATAAAACATCGCATGCTGGGGCAGTCGATGGTTGGGCATACGTAACACGTGTCCCAGCCATAGCAACTGATGAAGTTTAGCTACTTCATCAATCGATTTGACATCCTTACCTAGTACCCGTTCCCTAACAACTGCATTACTTACTCGGTGGTCCCAGGATATACAAGCAATGCTTCGAAGACACCTATGATAGAATACTAGTAGCCTATAAATATCCTCTACTCTTACCGGCCATGTTTCACTACCATAAAGTAGGACGGAAGGAACTCCTGCACAGTGAACTCGTACTTTAGTTGCTAGACGGATATCTCGCCTACGCCATAAATGATGCAAGTTAGTGAAAGCTAGACGATCCTTCTGTATCCGTGCTGAGATTTCGTCACACACCAGACCACAAGGGTCGATGAGACTCACAAGATAAGTGAAGCGGTCAACACCCTCAACTATTTGAATCCCTATCATTAGTTCAAGTGTCGATGTAACCCAAACTTGAAGTAACATTTTGCATTTCGAGAGAGAGAATCGCATCCCGAACATGCCTGCATTGTTGATTATAGTGGTCAGAAGACTCTGAAGGCCAGCTGAACTGATCCCTAAAGTGTTCTGCCCATCGATCCAATCTCCTGGGTTGAGAATGAATGATATGTCCATCTCTTTCCGAGATAGTTTCGCTGACAGTTGAGTTCCTAATACCCGTTTCCTTAGCAAGTCTGAACAGTTGTCTGCTGTTGCCTCCTGCCGCTGCCTTTTCCATCTCTCTTGCCTTCGCTACCCACCACTGTTCAGAGCCAGATGGGATGAGTTTTCGAGCATCTATCAGCGCATTAGATGCTGATGAGATCTAGTGTTTTTCCCTAACCTTATGGTTTACCGTGATAGCAGATATCACTACGGTTTCCACAGCTTTTCGGATATCATCCCAAGCTGCCTCAGGGTGGGTACAACTTATAAGGCTGCCTGACTGTTTTTCTAGTTGTTCCTGAAATATATTCTTAGCTTGCCTATCATTAAGTAGAACCCTAAGAGGCCTCCTTGCAGCGTCTTTCCTGCGTCCAGTAAGACGAAGACAAATACGCGTTCACACTAGAGCATGAACTGAATCTAAACATGTGCTCCGGAATGAGCGATAGTCTTCTATCGAGCCCCTCGACCGGTGGCTGATAGCGATGTTATCTATTTGGGCCCAACGTTGGGACGACTTCGGGGGTCTCCATGTCAAAAGATCTTTTTCCTTGTGCTTAAAGTTAGTATTTGCAGGCGGATCTACAACGCGTCGGTGAGAGCAGTTTTACTCTATGCTTGTGAAACCTGGCCTCTCCGAGTTGAGGATGTTAGACGACTCTCTGTGTTCGATCATCGTTGTCTCTTAAGGATCGCTGACATCCGGTGACAACACCATGTTAGTAATGCAGAGGTCGCGCACGTCCGTTTTGTTGGAGGATTTTGACGTGTTGGCTCCGTTCTTCAAAGGGCCTTACCGCCGGAGACGGAAATCCGTGAGGTGTGACCATTTTAGGGTCGGCCTCCTTTAACTCCTTCCTTCCTTGTGAGAAGGCAGCGTCGCTGCAGATTCTGGTTGTCCGAAGGAAACACCTTACTGCTGTCGCATCTCTGTACAGTCAGCAGTACGACTTTGCCCTCAGACCTTGGGTTGCTGCTTTCAGTCTTACCGTTCTCCAATAGATCTGCCTGACATGGTAGGACCTTGAGGAACGGTTGTTCCAGCCAGTATAGCTCGATTGGTTCATCACGATAGGCAAACCCGACCACCACGTCAAGGTAACAGCAACGGTCGTGTCGTTTTGGCTTTATTCACAGGGGACCAATTATATGAAATAAGTTATATAATTCAAATAACTCATTAAAATATTTGGTTAGAAATAAAATATATATATTATTCAATATACTTCATATTTTGCAAATAATGGAATACTTTATTGTCTTTAACCGAAAAAAATCGATACCTCTTCTTTAGCGAGCAATTCAAATGCTATTTCTCTGGGTAGCATAGCTTGAAACCAAGGCGCTTGATTTAAAGAATTATCACTATCACTAGCGATTTTATTACATCCCTGGAACTGAGAGGTTTGTTCAGGAGTTGGTGTAGGGGTGGCAGTTGGTGTTGGAGTATCTGTTGAAAGTGATGACGTCGACATTATCGATCCTGGTGTAGGCATAACACGAACATTGCTAGATACGGTGGAAGGAAACATTTGTTTTCTATGTGTATCTTGAAATGTTGTATCAGCCAAAACTTGGAGTGGATCATGTAAAGAAGAATTAATACAATTCATATCAGGTGTATATGAATGAGGCTTATCTTGTTGGGTATCATTTCGATTGAGTTCAATAAGCTGTTCAAAAGGATACTGTGATTGAGGCTGAGAGCCCATATTACCAAGAAGATAAGAGTTTTCAGAAGAGCCGTGTATATTCCCATGAAATTCTGATGATCTAACACTATTTTGAATTTGTTTGTAAACACCAGGTTGGGAAATCCTAATAAACCAATGAATACAACCATATATTTAACATAAGAACTAATATAGTTGACAAAGTTTGTAGAATATGTATTAAAATATTAATCGACACTATAACAAAAAAAGTATTTGGTGATAAGAAGATAGAATATTTATAAAATTATGTTAAAGTATGTAGGAGATCAAATATAGAAATGAGAGAATGAAAACAATTGACCTAAGAGTTCATCCTAAAGAAACTATTGAAATATTCCATAAAAGACATGAGTTTAGAACTAAATTTTTATGTGATTCTTAGATTTTTAATTTCTAAATAAAGAATTTAATCTGATTAATAAAATTTTAGACTGAAAAGTAATGTTTGAAAATACTACAAGAACTATTCAAAGCTTATGAAATATAATAGTAATATTATTATAATGAAATGTTATTTGTACAAGCTCAAAGCAGTGATAAATAATTGGGACCAAAGACCACAATATCTCGCACCTTTGTCCCGTGTCAAATTTCGAACGATCATCTCAACTTCAAAAAATACTAGGTGACCAGGATCAATGTTTGATTTAAGCATGAGCTGAGTGTTAGACAACTGAAATTAAATTGTATATATATTGAGCTGTTCCCTAATGTAATTAACTAAACATTCTCGTCTAATATCCTGTTTCTCATCAACTCGTTTCGTAATCCTACTAGTAATCGTCAACTTTATTTTTGAGATTACAATATAGAAAACAACTCATCTCTATAGTTCTAAATTCTTTTTATATTACCGTCAATAGGAAAACTTGAACAAATGACTACAGAAGATAAACACCATAGAAGTTTGTAAAACATACACTTTTACTTCGTAATATTCATAGTTTACAACTAGAGAACAACTCATCATATAGATGAAATGATCCTAAAATAATATGACATAAGAGGTAATAATAATTTTAGGAGAGAAATAAAAATCTAATATTACCTAGGACCATCGATATGTTGTTGTTTGAAATCCTTAGAATGACAAGGTACATCAGGAACATCAATTAATAAAGTCGTGTTACGATATGAAGTAATGTTGGAAGGATTGCATTCTGTATTTTGATGCTTTGGTTTTGTTTCTTTTGGACTATTTGAATCATATGATGCTGCTTTCATAACAGCTTCGATTGATTCAACAATTTCACGATCTTCATCTTTATCCAATTCACTAAATAGACCTTCAGGTACAGGACTGGAAGTTGATAAATGAGGTGAAAAATTCCTTGAATTAAATTGTTCATGACTTCTTCTGAGTGAATGCATTCTTAAGATAAATAAAATTAGAGAAACTAAAGCTTAATACGTACACTAGTTAATTATAAAACAAGTATTCACCAAAAAAACATATGGACTAATCTGAAACTAAAATAAGACAGGTATTTTATAAACTCTTAAGAAAACTATATCTGCTGTAGAAATATATATTTTTATTGAAACCAAATTATACTAATTTAAAGTTGAAATACCTTTCATGTAGAGTCTATAACCCAATAAAAACACATACATTACACATTGTATACATGTGAGCTAAGGAAACATTCTATATTATTTACTAACAAACGGTTGTTACTGCACTGACTATAATGCAATTATGCATAAATATCATGCAAACTGATATCCGGATCAAAATTCAGTCAGTCACAACGTGTAACCTCGTGCGTATGTACATGGGTTCAAGTTGTCATACTTCATTAACACAGAGATGAAACTGTCAGACCAAAGCCCAGAATAGTAGAAGTAGCAACAGTATCAGTGGTAATAGGAGAGATTAGGCATTGAGGATTCGATTCGAGAAAATATAAATTAGTGAAATAAAAACAAAAAAAGTTATGAGGAACTTAGAATCTCAGAATTTGGGGGAAGATGACTACTTAATTAATTGGTAAAAACAAGTCATTTCCTTTTTTCTTAAATGACATAAATAACATTTTAAAACAAAAAATTGCAAAATTTGCTCAATTATTGATTTAAAATGCTTTTCATATTTAGGGACAACAAAAACATGTGACATAAATTTCTACCACTAAACGATGTCATATAAAAAACTAGGGGACACCAACACTAGTTTCGACCTAGTTGGTGACTTGACAGTTGTGTGCACTTACAACTCTACATGAATTTGAGTCAAGGAATTGTGACTAGCATAGTACCCTCAGATTAATGGACGAAAACAGTGATTAACATTTTAAACTTCAATCAACGTGTGATATGGCTCAGTTTTCGTTTGGTCCAAAAACCGAGTTACTGCCTATTTCATTGCCCACTAGAGTTCTAACTCAGCGGCCTGAAAGTATACGCTAGTCACAAAATCTGGTCTTCTAGTCTATTACATGTACGATCATGACAGAACTGGTAATTACAGATCAACCAAAAAGATAAATAAATACAACCAAAATAAATGAAAATATAAAAGTGGTTTTGTTTTAGAGCTTCTTTGATACAGAGTTGAACCATTCACATCTCAACGCATATATTTAGGTTAAATCACAGTGGTTAGCTACATCAAGCATTATAGAGATGAAATGAAGAGTCAGTTAATTTGGTCAACAACAACAAAAAAAGAAAATTTAGATCATGATGTTTTTGGGAATGAGTTTCTTCATGACTTAACAAATTATTATTTTACATAATTTGCAGGTACTCGATAATCTCAACTACAATTTACAAGCTATTGACTCATTTAATGGAATGAATAAATAAACATGTATTTTCCCAATGTTCAGAAAGTTAGTCAGTAAGTGTTAAAAAGTCGACAAAAAATGATGATAGCTTCTTAGGAGGCTTTAAGGTATCTTAAGAGTATTATACCTTATAAAGAATGTGTGTGTATTTACAATGAGATACTTAAAGGTATCATATTTATTTTAATAATATAAGTGAAATGATGTTATCTAGGAAGAAAATAATGGTTACACAAAACATGTACTCCATAGGATGCAGCACCTCCAAATCTACAATGAGAAATAAATGTACAATGTATTTATATGTATGTAAGTAGGTCAAGAGACGAATCCATGAAATATGTGTCGATTTTGTGTTCGAACTGAATTAACAGTGCAATTAAAGAGTACACAAGATCTCGAGGACAAAGTAACATAAATCGACATAAACGTAAGAATATATATTATATATATATATATATATGAGTGACAGTGTGTCAATTTATCTAATTATAATCCCCCTTCCCAAAATTAATCACTACGATTGTAGCAATAGTGCAATAATATACGATGTATAAGAAAGTAAAACAGATTTATGTAATGTATCCCAGACATAAAATTAGCATAATATTAGCATACATGAAGTAAAAACTGTGTAAACAATCTAATACTTAAATGTTTATGGAAAGAGAGAAGTAAAATTATTATTTTTTAGTTATGCTTATTATGCAGATTATAGTGGTAATTTTTTTAAAAAAAACTACAAGTTCAGTCATATAACATAATACTTTTAATTCATTAACACCTGAATGGAACAAAAAAGGGGAAAGAACTAATTGATATGAACAAGAAACGCCTAGTTTAGGCGGATACCTAAAATAATACTTATAATTAAATGTGTATTAGTCAGTGGTTTTATTGAACAACATAACCTTAAGAAAGACAAAGCGGATAGCTAAGAAATACCCTTATTTTAATGTAAATCATGATATAGTGTTAACAGGCTTTCCTTATTACACAACACATACTACGCGAAATTCTACCTAATACGTTTATCGATAACTGACTACTTAGGAATATCTGTATTTATATTAATTCTTTTCGATGGATCTACTATAAGAATTTATCGATTAGGATCTCCTCCAATGATGTATTCATCTACACCAATGAAACTATCACATAACAATTAACCATAATTTTGTAGTTTATCCCTTCTATAACATAAGCAGAAATGTGAATAAATATGATTCATACGTAAAAATATTTGCTAGATAATTAGACTATATACATTTGCTTTCCAAATATTACTTTACAAAAAAAACAGGACTCATACCGTAATTTGTGAAACCTAATAACTCCATATCATCACATCAAGACTATTTTTATAGTGAGGACCATCAGATTCTCAGATTATTAGACTTGTCGATAACATAAACCGTAAAAAAATTAATTTTCCTTTACCAGAACGTTGGAATACAAGATATAAGTGAATTGAAAATCCCCTTTGTATTAAAAGCAATCTTCAAATATATAATGACCCTAACTGAAGAATAATATGTAATGAGTGATACGAGGGTGAAACCCTAAGCCCATAAAGATGTAATTTTGCATAAATGTAAACATCATCGGTCATCATCATCAATAATTATAAATTTTCTATAACTATGTTAGTTGAAAAAGTGTGACATGCTGAATAGAGAAAATATTATGCCAAATTATGAAATATATATATCTTTATTTATCTATCTGTTTATTATTCACTGTCAAAACAGAGAATCATAAAATATGGTATACATGAAAATGAATGTTTGCTATATAAATTATGATTCACTTGTATAAACAAATACTCTTTCTAAAGTTTTGTATTAGCAATACACTAATTTTAATAAAACAAATGCTACAAACAGTATTTGAAAAAAAAAAGATTTATCACTTACAAAGGAAATAGATTGGATTTATTTAATATACACTGGAGAATATCGATTTACTTTATATTCTGAACAGTGAAAAGAAAAACTGATGGAAAGAACATTTATTGTTTAGAAAAAAATTATTTTAACAGATCCTAATAAAGATGAAAAGCATAGTCTGAAGTAATTTTAATCCCTGCAAGTGATCTAATTCAATGCACATGGAATGAAACAAGAATAAATAAGTCAGGCAATATTTTAATACAGTTAGATAGCTGATTTAAAAAAATACTTTCCTGCGCTTGAAAAGAGATTAAACATTTTGAATGAATGCAAATCTAATGGTCTTAACTTATGCATCCTTAATGGTTACTGATAGTCATTTTAAGAAAGGGTAGATATATCAATAAATCTTGACATCTTCTTAGCTGTAGAATTCTGGAAAATGTGTTCGTGGAAGCTCTGGTTTGTAAGAGTTGAGAACAACTAGAATGCAAAATGACAAACATATTCATGTTATGATCACGAGCAGTAGTGCATAGAGAAAGTAAATGAGAAGAAAACAGTAACAATAGATATTTGTTTAATATTATCAATGAGATAGTTGAAAACGTTGGAAGTTAGCAGAAGATAGGTTTACTCTCAAATCTGGCTAATCGACTGAGAGTACTATGAATGATAATTCAAATCAGATGTAAATACTCTTCGTTTTTCAACTCGCAACCAGGAGATGGAACGGGACATGAAAAAATTAAGTCACAGAAAAAGATAACAAGATGCATAGTGGCTAGCTTGTGAATTAAGGCAATACGCACATTATGCACATATGCCAATAAGAGACTGACCAGTTGCAATTCTAAACATCAATGGGAAGATTCAAACAAACAATACTAAGTGAATTTAAAGATAACAAGAGTCGAAAATAGTATAATACTACTCTGTAGGGAAAATAGAATACCGGTAAGAAATCAGAAGAAAGTAGCGATTAGTTTCGTATGTATGTATTGCACATAGGGTGCACAGATAATAATGAATACACTCTTTCCTCCCATATAAATTTATATGCACGTAATTATCTGTAGACTGCACACTTTCACAGTATTAAATATCAGACGTTTCGTGGAGAAATATGTTTTAAGGAAAAAAAGTTCAACGTTGGACCAATTTCCCCCCACATGGTAACAATAAACCGTTTTTCACCTTTATATACGAAAATGATTGACGACTTAATTGCATTCAATCATTCCTGAAGAGCTGTAAACAAATACACAAAGATGGATAGACGATAAAAATTATTTGTTCCCAGAAAACTGTACAAGTGTGCATGTGCATACAATAAAATAGGTGTGTTTATCTATCTCATAAGTTACCAATCTGGCTGGTGTGGTGAATTGATTTCCTTAGCACTTTATTTTCCTTCAAATATATGATATGACTTATAAATATTCACTGTCTCGTAATAAGATTTATCAGAAGCTTTTAAAGAGCCTTTAAAAAGAATAAAATGAAGACCGCACGATTGAGAAACAATATTCATTAAAGTCTTGTACGCAGTGTATTACAAGAAACCGTTGACTATCAAAAAAAAGAAACAGTACTAATTAATGAACATTGATTTAAGATATGCTATGGAACTATGGAATGTGAGAGAAGGTGAAGTAATAACTGAGATCTTATCTTTTGTACTCACTTATTCGATATTTCATTATACTTGTCTGTTTTGATATTTTGACTCGTTGACATACTCTGACAGTAGAAATTATAGTTGGATTCTTTCACTTAGTGTTTAGTCTTGCTAACATCCTACAGCGTCTTGTTCAAATGATCTAAACGGGAATAAAAATTTTATCCACTGACTTTTGGATAAATATTTATCTCGCTTTGTAAAGGGGAATTACCTTCAATTTCATTAACACATCGTATATACCTACTATTGAGCTTTTCAGATATGAACTGATTTTGAACGGCTAAAAACTCGATTCTAGACATTCTTAAATTTAAATCTTATGTTCTAATAGTTGTACATTAGAATGTAAGTACCAAATCATCTACAGAATTTGAATATGTTGACGATTCCGTAACTAATAATTATGTTTGAAGCATAATTCAAAACTTGTAATACGAGAAGTTGAAGCTGAAAAAAATGATCAAGAATTGTCATTACAACATTATAAAATCATTAAGGTGTGCACTATAGCTGTGAGATTGATGATTTTAAAGCACATTGAGTATCGAATCGGCATAAGCTCATTGCTGAGATCAACAAAAGGTAGTTTGAATATACCTTATTCATTATAATTATACTTATGACGATGATGATACCAAAACAAATAGACTGCTGATTTCTGTAGTCAAAAAGATTAAAGAAATGTGGTGATATCTAAGCAATGTTTTGAAAGTGTATATTGTAACTAAAAGCGTATGGAAGTCTAGGCAGAGTAGGAAATTGCCATACATTAACACACTACTTAAAAATTAACTAAATAAACAAATCCAGAAGACATAACGTACACTCAATGAGTACTCCTAAACATTAATACAGTGAGAGATACTTCAACTAATGATTTAAATTCCATTAGTCTCAGAAAAGTAATTAACATGGTTACATCGATGAAATACAGAGCAATCAGGACATCAGTTTAAACAGACATTGTATTGACTTGACAGCAGGAGGTAAGGATAATGGTTTTTAATTTCATGAGCACGTGCATGACCCGTTAAACTAGTATCTTTTTAAAAGGCCGTTAATTATGCTTATTTTTTTGTCCTACAACTTGCGTATAAGTGTAGTATATGAGCAGATAAACCTACTTTGTTGACCGTCTATGTTATATTTTAATATTAGTTTATTAAGTGCTTATATCAACAGGTTGGTCTTGTGGATAATTATCAATTGGCCACATTGTATTATTGTGTGTTATCTATCATCAAGCAAAATATGTTCATAACAAATCATAAAACAATCGTTTATGACAATTAACCAGACAGTTGAGTATATGTTAACCTAAGTCAGATACAGTCTATTTTGTTGATAAAAGTTTTCATACAAAATATTTTGTCTGGATGTATTGTTGTATATAAGAAGTCTTCAAGTGAACTTGTCAACGATTAATTAATGGTAGAAATCAAACGCTTTTTGTGTGGAGAGCATTTTTAACAGTATAACAATGTGGACAAGATCCTGAGGATGAATTGAGTAAAATTAAACAAAAAGGAAGGATGATTTGATAGTTTACGATCGGAGTAGAAAAATGTTTAACTAGTTATGTACTCAGGTTTTCCAGAATGTACTGTCTTCCTTTGTTTATAAAGATAAAAAAATCAGAGTATACGTAATCTAAGCGAGAATCTAAGTAAGCTGACAATTTTGAGTGAGGAAATACAGCATGAACATACCTAACTGGTGGTATAGGTGGAGATAAGTCGGAAGTTTCCACCGATGATGAATTTCCACTGGATGATGAATTCGGAGTACGACTGGTAAAAGGACACATTGTTGGTTTAGTCAGCTGTTCTACATTTTTTGAGGTATTGTTCGTGGTTGGCTGCAAAGGAGCTAAGGACCTGGATGACACCTGTTTCGCAGCTGCGAGGACAGCTGCAGCCTCCGCAAAAGCAGATGCCTTAGCATCTGCAATAGCTTGAGCATCCAAACGTTCTTTTAATGCAACAACTGGACTTCCTCCAGCAAAAGTACGAAGATCCACAAATATAGGTGGTCTGCGAGTGGGGTTAGGAGTGTTCAGTATATCAGACATATCCGGAGTTTCTTGTGACTGCGAAGTTTTAGGGAGGATATTTGTACTGTCAATAACACAACTAGAAGAGCTTGGAAAAAATGAGCTATGCCGTGCAGACGACAGGAGATTTGAGAGAGTTGAACCTTGGCGCAAACGGGGTTGCCTGGCACTACCACCACAGACATTTTTGGAGTTTTCAGATCCTTTTCCCTCGCTTCGTCGAAGAAAATGACGACGCAAGAACGCTAAATCTATGGCTTGTGGAGTCGAAATGCGGTGAAGTCTGTCAAAGTAAAATATATCAAGGATTAGTGAAACAAATCGGTTAAAGATTAATAAAACCATACAGTAAAAGAATTTTAACGTGTAATTGACCTCTAGGTCGCGACAGATTTAATTTGTTATCAATCAAACTTTTACACACAGAAAACTTATCTATGTATACGAAATACGAGTCAACAGATCCGAAATATAACTGATAGTAGACAGGTACATTAGCAAACGATTAGGAATGATTAGGTAGTACATGCATCAGGTAGTAATTTGGGTGATGATATGACGACTAACCAATTAACGAATTGATTTGAACTGGAGAAGTATTTAAAGCTAGGTGTCATTGGATAGCTATTTTGCTTTATTTTGGAATTAAGACGTATGCGTCCGCAACCTCATCAGCACTGTTAGGTATCAAGGAGATCACTGAACTGAAAGCCCATGGTCTATATTCTCAATCTTTTTTATGGAGTGAAGGCTTTCGAATGTCACCAAAACATTAGAAAAAAAGAAACTTAGTGATCATAGTGGTCGAAATATCAGACAGTCAGAAAACATTCGCCCAAGTATATTAAAAAGTCTTGTGGTCTACTGTGAAGCTGATGTCAATTTTTTTCTTACACACCTAGCGTGGTGTGCATTATAAGTAGAATATCGCAGGAGTCAGAAGTGGAATGCTTACCAGTAGAAGACTGAAGTAAAAAGAGGAAGGAAAACAGAGAAATCGAAATAACAGGATTGCAAGAATGATGGAGTATGTAGAGGACAACTGAAGGAAGGTATGCAAATGATACATTGAATGTATGATTTTCATATTTTACAAAGGCATTGTGTGATGTTGCATAAAACAATAGGTTGGTTTCCCTCACCGAGTCTTTGTTCACTACACTAGTTGGCAAAACAATGTCTAGTCTAACATAAACGTTTGATTTCCCCTTCCAATTTAAAACTACGTCATTTGTTAAAAATATTCCCAAGTCAACTGGCTTGTTAGTACAACTTGAAATAATAAATCCCACCATTACGAAGTGAAACATTTTGTTAAGCAGCGATACAATATGAAACAGGATGATACCAAGCAACTGACTACGCTGTTGTTATAATAGGCTAATAAGAAATAAAATAACCATTCACTTGGTATTGTTTACTTGAATCTTCTGATTGATCTTTAGGACTGCCATTGATGAGTCTCTTATTAGCATATGTGCATACTGTGAGTATTGACTCGATATTGCCTTAATTTACAAGCATGATAGGCAAAGGTGGATAGTGGCTAGCAGTGGAATCCAAGACGCGTATTTCGTCCTATTCGGGACTCTTCAGCTGAATGTACCTGCATCTCAGAGTTGATGTCCACTATGGGACTTGAACCCAGTTCCGTTCGCTTCAAATTTCATCGCGTTATCCCCAATACACAAGCAAGTGGCTATCAGGACTCAGTA
>NW_017386148.1:0-20671 GCF_000237925.1 Schistosoma mansoni | reverse complement strand
AGATGCAGGTACATTCAGCTGAAGAGTCCCAAATAGAACGAAACGCGAGTCCTGGATTCCACTGCTAGACACTATCCATCTTTGCTTATAATACCACCATTGTCAAAAATTCACCACATAAATGCAAAAACTCAGTGAGTTCATTTACTTACATCCAGAGCTCATTAACTTCAAGCTGATCAGGATTATTTAAATTAAAAATAGATATAGAAATTATCATAATAAAATTATTATTTCCTGTGAAATATCAGTAAAACATTAGATACCTTCTTAATTCGTATAAAAATGGCGACGTAAGATCGTGAACGAGACTAATTTTTCTACAAACAGTCCCTCAAAATTAAGTTATATATATATATTTACACGTTTCGTGTTCTACTATTATACAACAGCACATACACAAGAAGCAATAAAATACAATATGATTTATGAAATAATTCCCATGAATATTATCATAAGCTGAAACCGCTCTCTTAACTAGTAGATAACCTTTAATTCTATTAATTCCTTTATCGACAATGAATCACCATTTGTACACGAAAACACTTGTTTCAAATATCCATATGTAAAGGTCAGTGACTTCTTTCCATTAACACAAAGATATATATATATATATATATATATATATATATATAATCAAAACAATAAACTATTGTTACTAATTTTGATACGAAAATTCACTCACTTTTTCTCCAATTCACTAGCATCTTTATTAGACTGACTGATATTGTTTAGTCCCTCTTTATCTCTAACTAGTACAGAATCTGAATGAACAGAAAGTTGGTTAGGATCGTTATCTGACGAAGAAGATGAAGTTGTTGGATTTTCTGTCACAGGTAAAGATTCATGCTTAACAGTATCTTTTTTGTACATATTTACAGCAGATGATTCGAGTGAATCATGACACAAAGTAGACATAGTAGTGCTAATACTAGCGACAGGATCATCACACGTTGAAATAACATCTGTATTGGTATAATGGATTCCAGGAGACGACAGATTAGTTTGTTGTTCAGCTGTAGTTCCATTTGCGATTGAAACTGGGGGAGGGAACTTTGGAGGTGGGGGGAGTTTAAAAGTACTTAACAAAGAAAGACTATTGGAATTTCGTTCAGTTTGAGGAAGCCAAACAGGATGACAATCGCTAAGTTGAGGTATGTTTACTGGGGTGGAAAAATCATGTTTTCCAGTTTGATGAAGCTTAATAAGGCGCTGTCGAACATAGGCAAATTTGAAGGCATTTCCAATCAGTCGATTCAATTCTTCTGCCTGTTTTTTAAAAAAATGAATACATCACACAACAGTCAGTTTCATTGAACTCTGAGAATAATTAGTTGAGTCAGTATTTAATGCCTAATGAAAATGATGGAAGTATATCTAAGTCCGTTAAATGAAGTGATACTGAAATCTAGTCAAATATTTAGATCAAAAAATATAATATTAAGTTACTGGACAGCAAACAACCTAGTAATGTACTGGCTACTATTGTTTAGCGATATAATTGCTTAACTAAGGTACATTATATAATTATTACGTGTACTTATGAACAAAAATGATACATCCATAAATTATTGAAATTAAAATTCAGTTTTGATCAAAGTTTAACCAACAAGCAATCACTGAATAATGTAGGGGAAAGTTATCTTAGTGAAATAGATGGAAAAATAAAGGCGGTTGTAAAATAAAGGAATTCTTACACTATCGGACCACTTTTGGAATACACGTCAAACTAATGAAGTCACTTTTAAAAAAATCACCTCACATTTGTAATACTAAGCCAGTGTAAGATGTAACTTTGAGAAACTGTGTAACGATGATTGTCGAGTAAGTAACATTTCAGTTTTTTTAATTATTTGTTTAAGCATTTGACATAGTAATAAAAATATCACAGATTTATATCATATGAAAACAACATTTTGTAAATGGGTATCCAACTTATCTGGTCACTAATTGATTATTTTGTTTTCCGCAATTTTTCCTCATTAGAAACATCTAGATAATGTGAATCTATTATCACAGTGTTCGATATTTGAACACAGGTTCAAAATCATAGAAAGAGCTAGAGGTTAGTTAGACTGAATACATGTAATTCGTATAGTGGTCATATTCTACATCTTATAAACATACATTAATCAATCGATTACCAGGGTCTGAACATTTTCACAGTGGAATATAGTCAATGATATTTTAAAGCACAAACTAAACTGTTGAATTTATTACTTTCATAACAAATAAGTTCCTTGTACGCCAAAAAGAATGGCTTCTCATATTTGTCCAATCTAAAAGATTCCTAGTATTTTAAAACAACTGATAATATGCATGTCTACAAAAAAATATGGTTACCGATTGAGGCAGTTATAAGTTGAGAAATTATTTAGGTTATGATGCAAGACATGATGGAAAACTAAGGCAGACTGTGTACTGCAATACAATGAAGGATGTGTGAATGGAACACAATCGACAGAAAAACCTTTTCATACTAAGGGAAACAAACAACCTTATTGACCGACTCCAAACAGAACAAGAAACGGACTCTTTATGTACACTCAACAGGTTGTTGTTCAATTTCCGTTGATATGTATTTTGAAATTGATTTCAGGAATATTCCGTGACAAAAATACACAGTTTCGTTCGATTTTTATTGATATTAAATACTATAGATATCTATGTTCTTAAATAAGACCGAAAACGTTCTGTGTTTGTATGATATAACAAAGAAAAAATAGTTTTGTAGCTAGAACAGATATCCGATGTAACACACTAGAAATCAAAAGCAACTTAATTAACATAAATGGTTGATGAGTCATTTATAACGAAAAATAGTTTAAACTGAAGATCATGATATACACCAAAAATCAGTTAACAGTCTGTGGTAAGTAGATGGTTGATAAGAGTGGGATTGTTATATATATATATATATATATATATATATATATATATATATATGCGTACAAACTTTGTTCAAGAGGGCAAGGACACACTGCAACACAATTACAGCACGGAAAAATAAAGAAAAATACTTGGAAATCATCCTTCAAAAGAACGGCTACCCAATCAACTTCATAAAAAATACCAGCCGCACCCATCAGCGGAAACAAAGTCAAGTACAAAAATCAACAAAAGGGTCACCTTACCATACATAAAAGGTATATCAGAAACGACAAGACTGCTGAAAACCTTCGGAATAGGTGTTGCTTACAAACCAACAAAATCCTTCCATTTAATCTTATGCAAACCAAAGGATGAAATGACAAAAGAAGACAGACCGAACATCATCTACAAAATAAATTGTGCCAACTGTGACAAACACTACATCGGACAAAGGGGACGCCCTCTTCAGCTTTGCCTGCATGAACATCAATTAGCCGTCAAACGTCATGACATGTCTTCACTTATATCAATACTCTTGGACAACTGCGGACACACATTCGACTAAAAAAATGTGGAGATTTTGGATAGAGGCAATTCCAAAAACACCAGGGAATTTTTAGAAGCTTGGCACTCAAGTCAATCAGCAATAAACAAGCACATTGAAATCAATCAAGTTTATCAACTAATCAGGAAAATTCAGTCAGTCAGTCACAACATAGAACTTCGTACGTATGTACATCAGTTCGAGTTGCCATACCACATCAGCACAAAGATGCAGTTGTCGATTCAAATCCTATAGTGGTAAAAGTAGTAAGAGTATAAGCAGTAATCCGAAAGATTAGGGTATGAAGATGTTATTCAAAGGGTATGATCCAGTGAAATGAGTTTGAAAATAAAATAAAAATAGGGACATGAAGAATTCAGAAGATTAGAATTTGGTAGAACACAAAGAGTGGATGCACTTTCGCCATTGCAAACGATTTTGAGTCATGTCATTCAACGTCTCTAACCATAGATTGCTATCATCTCGCGGATCCCAACCAGGTAGTCTACATCTATCAACATGGCACAGTCCACTTGTCAGTGATTTCATGCATTTGTACCACGTTTCGGTCTGGCCGACCCTAGCTTTCTTCCAACCTACTCTTACACCATAAAGCATTGCACGTCGGGGTAGTCGGTGGTTGGGTATACGTAACACGCGTCTCAGCCATAGCAACTGATGAAGTTTAGCTACTTCATCAATCGATTTGACATCCTTACCTAGTACCCGTTCCCTAACAACTGCATTACTTACCCGGTGGTCCCAGGATATACGAGCAATGCTTCGAAGACACCTATGATCGAATACTAGTAGCCTATGAGTATCCTCTACTCTTACCGGCCATGATACACTACCATAAAGTAGGAAGGAAAGAACTGCTGCGCCGTAAACCCGTACTTTGGTTGCTAGACGGATATCTCGCCTACGCCATAAATGACGCAAGTTGGCGAAAGCTAGACGAGCCTTCTGTATCGGTGCTGAGATTTTGTCACACAGCAGACCACAAGGACTGATGAGACACAAGATAAGCGAAGCAGTCAACACCTTCAACTACTTGAATCCCTGTCGTTAGTTCAGGTATCGATTCAACCCAATCCTGAAGTAGCATTTTGCATTTAGATGGAGAGAATCGCATCCCGAACATGCCTGCGTTGTTGATTATAGTGGTCAGCAGACTCTGCATTTTGTCAGCTTTTTCACCAAACAAAACTATGTCATCGGCACATTCTAAGTCAACAAGCGAGTCTCCTGGTAGAAGTTCAATTCCTCTAAATTTGGATGAGGAAAGTGTTATTTCTAAAAGCACGTCTACGATAAAGTTAATCGAGAATGGAGAGAGTGGACTCCCTACGTTATTTCTGTAAGACGGCGCTCTCACTTCGCGAGATTCATTTAATGGTCCCTTACAGAAACTGACACAAGCAAATCTTGAAGCAAAGTTCTGCATTAGCAGGGAGAGTTACATCCCAAACAGGATATTATTGCTGCTTAAAGCGGTCAGAAGCCTGCATCCTATCAGCGTCTTCAGCAAACAAGACTATGTTATCTGTATATTCTAAGTCAGGAAGGACATTTCGTGAAAGACCTGTTGCTGATGTACCAGATGTATTTACTTACGCCTGTTACCCCTAGTCGAGGAGCATAGGCCGCACACCAGCATTTTCCATCCAACTCCGTCCTGAGCCTTCCTTTGCAGTTGCTATTCATCCTTTTCATATCTGTTTCTATTTCCCGGCGTAATGTGTTCTTTGGCCTTCCAAATCATCTAAATGATTCTGAGAAGTCCATTGTATTTCGTATTTCCCCTCAGATGTCGAAGTCTTCATAATCTAGTCAATCAATCCGTTGCTGATAAGTTAGATGAATTGTGTATCTAAAAGGATGCTTAGGAAAAGGTCAAACAAAAGTGGGAAAAGCGGACGACTTGGTTATTGAACCCGATAACAGTTCGTCATGAACTCTGATTGGACCAGGAGTGTTTGAGTAGAGCATGCACATGGTTGATGTACTTCTTGGTACGTCTTTCAGTGACAGATACAAAAAAACCCCATGACCAACAGTCAAATCCCATTTAAGGTCAAGAAATACGATAGGCGATTATAAGATCACATTATTAGTGAATGAAACTGATTTTTTGAGGTTATCACACGGGATTACCATTTCCTGTGAACGGTCAGTGATCAAAACAAATCGACCTCTACGTAGTTTCGACAAATACATATGACGAATTTGCGGAAATATACACAATCTGCTGAAAAAGCTAACACAAGTTTGTGAAAACAATTTAATATCCATTAGTTAAAAAGCAGATCCACCTAATGTAGTCATTTTGTTAGGGGTTAGCCGTCAAGGGATATTTAAATATTTAAATACTCATTAAACTGGTGATTCAGTTTATGATGCCTTTTCAGCAATAGTTGCAAACTAAAAGTAAAATATAACTGACGATCTAGAGAGACAAAGGAGAAACCTATTTACACTGGCATTTTATATCACAAATCATGATAAGTATCCACCTACATAACAGTACAGCACGGAACAATTAACGCCTTCGGTAAGTGTAACATACTAATGTTAGACTTTCAAACTCAAAGTGGACGTACATATAGAATACATATGACATAGAATACCCTCACACACACACACACTTTTCTGTGAAAGAAAACACTTAATTGACGACGCTGAGTAGGAAATGTACAAGATTTAGACTTGGTTTTCCGATGTTGACAAAGGCCATATTGTTCACAAAACCTGCCATTAAGAGTTGTGTGAACGCATCGTAATTAAAGATACTTTATTTAAGAGGTAAAATAAAACAAATGCATTTAGAACTTACATCACACGGCGATTCCGTCACAAACACATGGCAATACTGCAGATTACCAAACCCTGTTGGTTCTCTAGCCAAAAATGCAACTTGTTTGTGGACAGCATCACAAGTAGCGTACGATATTCTGCGAAGAGCATGGGCCATATAAACAACCTGTTGGAAGGTAGTGTTAAGTTCTAATTAAACATACTTTCAGATCGTCCGAACATATTTTTATGCCACTAATGGAAACACATACAATCACAGACTTGCTCCGTGTAAAGCACTAGTGTTTTAATCAACTAATCTTTATAAGTAACATACTCTTAATGATTCAAGCTCCCTTTGGACTTTTTGAGCTCTGCATGCATTGTCCTGCTCATCAACAGGGAACGATCCGACATACTTAAATTGTTATCAAAAGGTTGTAACTTACTAGAGAATGACGGTATATTGTTTCATCTTTCATTAAAGCACCATTAAAAATCATGCGCTACCTAGAAAATACTCATGCAATCAACTGTTACGAAACCTTTCAAGTTACGCCTTTATTCACCTTACAAGGTCATAATAAAAAAGATGTATTCTACGGTTGTTAGATAACTTTAGTTTATAAAATGCTTATGATATCAGTTCTCTAAATTTTTGGCAGGAATTTTAACTTCGTGTTTTAATTATCTTGTTGGTGAGATAGGACGACATATTGTCTGCTACCTGTTCGCGCGCACAAGGGTTAGTGTTTTGTGTAGGGTGCGTCCGGTTTCCCCCTTATCTTGACTCTTGTTTCGCAATCTTAATTGTTATGAATGTCCTTAGGCTTTCCTGTCAGTTGTGATTGTACGTCCAAATCATTGTGTTAAATCGAAGTGTGCTAAAACTGGGTTGCTTTTTATAGCCGTCTTCATTTCAATTTCTAACTATTCACAGTTTTCTTCGAATTTTTAGATTTGTGTTATTCAGGGTTGAAACCTTAGCGTCATTACTTCGTAAGCTCGAAATTCCTCGTAGTCTAGTATTGTTGTGCATTCGACATCATGAAGTATTTGAGACGGCCAAGTCTGGGTTTTTTCCGCGATTCTTATTGTGTGATAAGGTCTCTGTTGGACAAAGTTCTTTATTACCGGACTATGTCCTCTACTTATCCTGTAATTGGTAGGCTTATGTATGACAGGTTCTGTGATGTGTATGACTGATTGACTTGTGGGTTCGGTATGAGCAGCCAGTCTATTGTGGCACTTAACGATCCATGCAAACCTGTTGTCCCAAAGAAAACTGGCCAGGATTAGTTTGTCCCCATTGACCCTTCAGAACCTATGGTACTGTTGAAATCGATGGTCAAGTTTGACTTTATATGCTCTCTAGGACCTAAAATATTTTTCCAGTTGTGTGTACAAAAGGAATTCAGCTGGTCATGTTAGCTTTGGATCTTAATTACTAAAGAGCTTCGTATATTTCAGTCGTCCGAGGTCCACTAACCAGCAGATGTCTACTGCTAGTAGAGGTTCTGATGTACTAAAGAATTTTTCGTGCATTATTCTTCATTCTTTCTGAGCGTCATCTCGCATTTTTTTTACATGGTCATCCTAACGTAAAAATACTCTGCAACAGCTAGTCCCCTTAGTTCTCGAAGAGGTTTCTATCTAGTGAGCTTTGTTCGGTTATTATCTTTGTAATTAATAGTTCGAATCCGGACTTTTAGCCAGGATAAGAGTCCGTTTGATCATATTACTGCAAATTCACCTTATGGCGCTTCACATTTTTCGTAAGTGCACCTCTTACGCAAACTTGTTTTTTAATACTTCATTTTATAATCAAGCGTTAGTTCTAAGTCCACTTATTTTCCGTTTTGGTTCATGTGTTTCATTGTTGTGATCCGGAGACATTCGTACCCGTTTTGTAAAGCTGTAGTGTAGTTATCGGTTCACCCGTGTTTTTGTAAAGGGATTATGACAGGCGCACACTCAAAAATTGACTTCCAATATATAGTTCTTTATATATATAAAATTATCTCAGCGATTCATTAGAAATGTTTTAAGTTAGTATGTTTTTTCCAACGTTTAAAACTAACAGGTCCAGTTTTCGGAAGGCTTGACTTTGCCTGGCATAGATTGCTACATGCGTGATTGAAACATTACGTTGGTCGTTCCTCTTTCGGATTACTAAGGCACTGTAACTCCAATTCACTCAAGTTAATGTAACAAGTAACAGGGTTTTCTAGAACATAATGTCATTTTGAAAGTTCAGCATCATTATTGCCACAGGAGAAATCGTTGCGGAGTAGCGTCGCTAATATATCAACATTCGATTGCTCATCGTCATTCCGAAGCTTTTTATTACAATTTCACGAAATAAAAATCACTATAATGTTGGTTCCTTTATATTCAGGTCACACTCGTTCAGTTTTTTAACGATTCATTAGCTACCGCTTTACAACGTATGAAGGCGTGTCTCCTCACTAAGTCCCCTTTGCTATGAATTCATTTGTTGTCTGTCGTTTTAGAAGTGTTTATCCTGATGGTTAGCCTAGACATATTTCCTGCTTTTCTAGTTATCCTCGTCATTGAAAATGGCTCTTGCCGCTCAGAAAGCTCTGTTGGATGAGCTAATGGGTAAAAACAGGAATGCTTGTAATGGTGAGAGCTCTGGTGGCCCACATTGGTCTGACGATGATGTATGCAAGTTTTATTTGTGTGGCTTTTGTCCTCATGATTTATTTGTCAATACGAAAACGGATTTGGGTCAATGTCCTAAATCTCATGATGAGCGCATGAGAGAATCGTATAAAAAGAGTTCTCGTTTCGGAAAGATGGGGTACGAACAAGATTTTGTTCACTATCTTACTCAGCTTTTGGAGGACGTTGAAAAAAGAATTCGGCGAGGACATGAGCGATTGGCAGTCAATAAGTGTGTTAACAATCCAGATCCGATCGGAGCCAGTGAAAAAAAAGAAAAAATTGCTGCGCTCACCAAAAGAATTAATGACTTGGTGAAACAAGCTGAAGAATTGGGGACTGAAGGAAAGGTCGATCAAGCACAAGGAGTTCTTAAATTGTGTGAACAGCTAAAATTTGAGCGGTCACAACTCGAGGGTGATGCGCGTCCCGGAATGACTCAGGTATGTTATTATTATTTCCGTAACGTTTCCTGTCTTGCTTGTTTTCAGACTAAGGAGTTGGAAGTCTGTGAGATTTGTGGAGCCTTCAGAATCAAAGACGATGCACCTCAACGAGTTGAAGAGCATTTGTCTGGTAAAATGCACCTTGGCTATGCGAAAATTCGTGACTATTTAAGACAATACAGTGAAAAGCATTCGAATTCCTCTTCTCGTTATGGACGACGGGATAAACGATCTCCAGTTGATCGCTCTCCTATTTCTCGGGATCGTGATCGTCGTCGCAGCCGTGGTAGGAGTGTAGAGCGAAAGTACGTTCTTTTTTCTAAACGTAAGCTGTGGTTAGTAGTATCACAGTTCCCCGATGAATTAATGTGATTCGATTGGAATAATTTAAAAAAGGTACTTATTGCAGATTTTAATTCCGCTTATTAGGTAATTTTGGAGTCATCGTCTATTGCGGAGGCAATCGATTCCACAAGGTATATTTACTTTTAAAGCCCTAAGTAGTTTATTTAACATAGATTGTAAAGTTCGATTAAGATATACTCAAGGTGGATTTTTAGGTATTTTCACTATTATCTCTAAGCGTTTTTGTCCATTTTTCAGTTGCTATTTTGTTCTTGTTTATTTTCTCAGTTCTCACCTACACTCCAATGCTTCCCGACATGGTCGCCACGAAAGTGGGGGCAGTCGGTTTCGATCCAGACATGATTTTCGGGATGAAAGGCGGCGATTTGGTAGATCTAGATCCAGTTCACGTTCGCGAAAACTTTACGATCGTCACCGTTACGATCACTCATCCTCTTCAAAGTCCACGAAGCGCAATACTTCACCATTCAGTGCCGCCCGACGTCCTCCCGAGGGTGCTGAAGATTACTAACTTCTCAGTCCAACCTATTTGTTAGAACATTGTACATATATTTCAGATAAGTTTTCAGTTTACGCGTTAATAAGACCATAACTCATGTTTGTTTCCGCTTGGCATTGATTTGTCGAATACAGAAATTAATGCAATCTTTTTGTTCTCATTGACTTTTGGTAGGCCATCAAATCCCGTTAGTTTTATTGATATGAAGTTTCTGATTGTTTCCCGATAACTCAAAGTTGTACCATGAATTATCCAATTTTTCACTAATAGGAGAACGTATAGTTGTTGTTTCGTGTCCGGGTTTTGTCTTATTTCGTACAATGGTGTCTTAATAGCATAGTATTTAAGTAGTGGAAACAGTAGTGCTCCTTAGTCCGTGATTAGATTTTCAATATATTACTGAGATAGTGTAGTGCATATCTATCTGGTGCCCACTTGTACCAATATTTATGTGTTCAAATAAAATACCTACAATGTGGATTTGACAAGCTGTTTATCACTATTTCTTCATAAAGTTTGCGTTCACGTAAATTATAGTATCCGAAATTCAGTGACAAATGTCATTCATGGTACTTACAGCTGTGCGCTGAATCATTTAGGACTAACCATCTTTTCAACCTACTTGACGAAACACTACGGACATGAGAAATGGGGTTCGTCCACAAGCCTCCCTTTGTCAGTGCTCGGATCTTTGTGTGTCTTTACGTCCTATGAGCAATCCGGTGTGATTTTGTGAAGCATCTTCGAAACTTATTTGTTCTTCAGATTTCAGATGCTCAACTTTCGTTGGTTATTAACTAACATTAGTAGGAAGATTTCACAAATAGATATAGTAAGACAACTTAGCTAGCACCATATAAACGCCTCTGAAACGAGATAAATATGCGTGAACTATTGCAAATCAATTATTGTTAGTATCGTGGCAGATAAAATCAATTTATGTGAAGACCCAGAGTGGATCTCGTGATGCGAGTCTAGGGGATATAGTGCAAACTCATCAGTGGGACCATTTCTGCTCTATGGTTGCGAAATATGAGCCCTCCAAGCTGAAGGTTCTCTGTGACTGGTTATTGTCTCCGAGACATCGGGCGGCGATTCCATAGCAGCAGTGACGTGGCACGTGAATGTTTGTTCGGGTACGATAATGATAATACGATTCCTCTTGAGACACTTTCCGGTGGTTTTTATCGTGTTTAACGGGTATCATCCTCATTACTTCTACATCGTAAGTTATGGACGTGATTAGGTCAAAAAGCAGAATGATGGTCGATCTGTGGAATAGCGCAGTTGCTGCATAGGACCATGATCTGTTGGTCAATTACAACTCCGTTAAGATACTTGAGGTCGTGCGTCTCAGTTGCTTGAGACAGTGTGAGATATAGCTCAGAACCTACTCTTTTTGATGCAGCATTTCATAATAGTGAGGTGGTCCTCCTTAGCTGGATGACTTCATTGGACGAGTATACTAGGTATTACACACTGCCTTTCCCAGGCGGGGATGTTGTTTACAGAATTGAATGGATGAAAATCAAGTGTCCGGTGCTTTAACTGGGCCGGCGGACACGGTGAATCCATCTAGAGGAGTTGGGGAGCCCTGATTCCAAACCAATGGTGCACATGGGATCCAAGGAAACAAATGGCGTACGAACCTATTGTTGGTCACTGGCTACTATGGGACTGTGTCTCCTCGCGATGCTCCACTGCCTCGTGGGTCAGACCTTCAGGTCAAAGGCTCGGGGTGTGGCCCCCTGATAAACCACCTGCTTTGGTCTGGGCACCCGGGCAGTATCATAGCACTCACGCAATTCAAGTGAGATGACAGTGGTTTCTGGATATACTACTCACACTCTTTTTACAATTCAAATAACCCATATCCATTGTTATATCCTAGTGAAAACACAAGTACAGGTAACTTCCGGGACCTAATAATGGACTATAATTCTATGTATATTCTTATTGTTTAAGTACCGAGTAATTAGATTGTGTGTATCTATGTTCATCTTATTATAAACTTCATTTTGACCTAAGGATTATTGTTATACTATTTACTGTTCCTAAACTATGTTACTGTCTCCCACGTTCACAGCCACATTTGGCTTGATCTTGTACAAATATTATTTTCTATTTTATGGTGTGATGTGGTCTGCATGTCTGGTATATAAACTGAGTATGCTTGAAATAAATGATTCGCGTAACAGAAGCTGTAATTGGTGTTCCGGACTCAATTGAAAGGGCTAGGCGGACAAAGCAATAAAGACGCTAGACTGCTCATACCGGTCGAACGTCATTGATTTGGCAGTGCTAAGATTGGATAAATCGTATTTCAATTGGTGGATTATTCACTCGATAAAAAACCGGACATATGAACATAACACCCATTTGATAACATTCACTTTTATTTCCACCTTTTTTTACTACGTCATTTATTCACCCTCTTCCATTCTCGCCTTGTGCATTTTTACTTTCCAACTTATACAACAGCTCGCTTATAGTAGAAATTCTGTTCCATCAAAACGAACTCGAGTCACTGACTGATCGAAAGCGAATGCTTCCACCGAATACGAATACTGAAAGTCTTTCTGAAACCACGTGCACCATTCAAACTGACTTCCTTCAACCTTCTCACACTAATGCAGATCGGACAACAGATAGGACTGGCTGTCTTTATAAAGTCTTGAGATCGATGTCTGTTGTCTATCCGAGACCCATATTCAAGACCGGCGAAGTACTACAAATTTGCTCTCCATTTGTCGCTTCAAAAGGTTTGTTTTACATGCGTTTATCCGGGGTCTCTTTGGCATCACCTGGTCTTGCTGGTGTTGTTGTCGCACTAAGCGCTAGGGCTGGGGCAACATTATTCGATTGAATTGCCATTAACAGTCAGTTCTGTGCTGTTAGATTAGAAAGTTCCATCAAAGTAAGAAATCGGTGTGAGAAACTATGTCTTTTCGTCGTGTCCGCCTCTGCTCCGACAGATTGCAGTCCGGATGCCATCAAGGACGACTTTTACTATCAGTTAACTATTCTCCAGAGAGTGCGTTCGACAGATATTGTAGTACTAGCCGGAGACTTGGATGCTCAAGTCGTGCGCCTAGGCACATAGGAGAGTCGTCTAGGTGGCCGATGAGGACTTGTTTGTCACAGGTCAGATAACGGTGACCGGTTACTGCACCTGTGCACAGATCACAACCTGTTTCTGTCTAGCACTAACTTCTGGCACAGTCATCGCCGATGTGCCACTTGGTGTCTTCCCTCTACATCTCAAGCGTGATGACATCGCGATCAGCTATCGCTGGCAAGGTTGTGTACAAGACTGTTGCTCCTTTTGGAGTACCTATCTGGACTCTGATCATCCCCCGGTTTATGCCACTCTTGCCCTACTTTTCAGTGGCTAACGAATTGATCGATGTCAGTAAGTTGGTTGCAACTATCGAATCGAGCTATCTACTATTCCACAGAAAAGTGTAGATGAGCATTGGTTGCAATTCCATGACTCCATGAAAATGGCCAGTAAAGTCGCTTACGGTTTCGCAAAACGTCCCGCTTATAAGCACTGGGTTTCTTCAGGCTCCTTACAACTCATTGAAGCCCGTCGGCCTACTTTGGGTGACCGTGAGTTTGACTATAAACGAAGACTGTTATGTAATGGAATCGGGAATAGCTTGCGCAAGGGCTGAGAAGCCTGGTGATTGGAGTGTGCCAATAAGTTGGAAGCAGCAACTGCATCTGGTAGCTGCTGTAAGCTCTCTCATCTCACTCGAGTCACTCACAGCAAGAAGTCTGGTGTGAGCGAAACAACCTGTGAAGATGACGGGATGCTAGTCACTAACATCTATCGACGCCTTGCACGATGGACGAAGTTTTTCGAGGAGCAGTTCAACTGGTCTGCTACTCCGACAACACCGATCAGACTGTCCTGACCTGCGTGGCCTGCGTCTACTGATCCACCTAACGAGGCGGACGTACCCAAGGAACTCTAGCTCTTAAAGCGCTACAAATCACCAGGCTCAGATGACTTACCTCTGACCTTTTTTAAAGATGGTGGTGACTTTCTGGTTAACGAACTGACTGAGTTGTTGTTTACAAAGGTCTGACAGAGTGTTCCAACATCATGGGATGAGTCGATAGTTTTTTCTATCTTTAGAAAGGGTTCACGTCATTTCTGCAACAACTATCGAGGAACAAGTCTACTTCCGATCGCGTCCAAACTATTAGCTAGCATCATACTTCATATATTGTTCAAAACCCGAGAAAGATTGACTCGTGAGGAGCAGACTGGTTTTCGTTCTGGTGTAAAGTATGGTACGAGACTGGAGAAAGTTAGTGTTTCTGGGAATCGATCTCATAACATAATTTCCCTACCTACTATCTCAGCATTCTAGGCAGTCTTATCTCAGCGTGTCCTTATAGGTTTTTTCGGGTCCTCTAAATGAAGCAATGAATACATTTCTAAGACGAACGGTTATCTAAGGCTATGAAGTATGTGACGATGAAAGCTTACTTGGAGTGCGCTCCTTAAATTACAATCATTAACATTGAATAGAAGGGGATGAATAATATGTTATTACAGTGATGTATGACTTGGTTTAGTCCATAATTTGTGTGCGTTTTCTTGATAACTTCAAACCTCTGGTAAAAATGATGAAATAGTGACTTTTGTTCATATCAAAATGTGTACTCCACTATTATTTCTGATACCTGGCTCATGAGACCCAGAATTAGGTATTGGTTTTGAGCCGTTAAGCATAGCACTCATTTGATGCACTAATATTCAATTGTTTATGATGTAGTACCTTTTTAATAATCTAAATAACTCCGATTGGCCGATCCATGTCATTTGTATATGTTTCTTCACCGCAAACAATTTATCACCACTGATCATGCACAATAAAGAGTTACTTATATCAAGAATCAACTATCTACTTCCCAGTTTGGTCATGCACACGAAAGCAGACGGTTTGGATTGTCGCTAATGTTTTCGTTGAAACAATATCTAGTTTCTACATAACAGAAAACCAACCCGAAAGATTATCCAATTTGTTTTCTGTAACAAGTCTTTGGGGTTGTTCACTAATTTCTCTTGATCTAAAATCAGAATCGGAGCTCTTTACCTGATCAAATGGCTTGATTTTTATGTGACTGTCGTATGCTGTACTGATCGATGTTGCTAACTTGACGTGGGGGTTGGGCTTGTCTACCGTAATGAATCAATCGAGCTATACTGGCCGGAACATTCGTTCCTCAAGGTCCCACGGTTGAAGAACGATAAGACTAAAAGCAGCAAACCAAGGTCCGAAGTCGAACTGCTGACTGTACAGAGGTTTGACGGCAGTAAGGTGTTTTATTCAGACAACCAGCATAACAGCGATGCTGCCTTCCCACAAGGAGGGGTGGGGTTAGAAAAGGTCGACCATCTCAGGTGGTAGGGTCTCAACAAGTACGGAGCTAACACGGAAAAGTCGTATGTGACTGACTTCAAGCAGTTGTCTCTTGGGCACTGCGGTCACGCTCTCAGGTCGCTAAGATCGCCCCTAACCCAGTTCCTTTTCAGGTACCTGCAGAAGAACCCTTCCACGGTGTGGGCAACCGGGAAACGATAATCGCCCTTATACCTCTAACAGCACTCAAGATCACTGTATTCATAATCAATCATAATCGTATTCTGTTTCCCAAAAGTTATTTCTGCTATTCAACAAAAAGAATTGATACAAAGCGTTATTTCGGGGAATTGACGCGAAAAATCGATAACGTTTCAGATTGTAAGGTTGCTGTATACAGCGGCGCAATATTTTCTCAGAATAATGTGTATATTAAATCCAATTAAAGTCAATAGTTTCATGTTTATTTCGAACTAACTTGATGAAGAAACAGAAAGATCAAACGACTGGTTATAATATTTAAAACGTTTGGAAGTATAGAGCTTTATTCATTTTAGCCATATTTAAGTATACATACTGATATGCAGAGAACAGTCCCAACTTGATGCGTGATATGTATATCGATATGTGGTTGTCTGTTTCATGGCACAACAAAGAGAAAAATGATTTTGTGTTACACTGTTTTATTTGACCTTGAAAGTAATTGAGTTCACATTAAATATTTTAGTTGTTGCAGACAGTGTGGGTAGATTTATCAATTAATTTGATCATTTTATAGTCATTGTCAATAATACAGATTTTTGAAGCAATCATTTGTGCTAAAAACCATTAAGCTGATTTCAAACAAGAAACCTACTGGCTCAGCGATTTCAACCCTGATTCAGGAATTTAAAACTACAGAGAAAAATAGTTTTGTTTTTATTACTGAGTTATCAGTATAAAGAGAATGGTAATATCATTTTTGAAATTCAGTGTGAATTTTACGAAGAGCTTAGGTTAATATCGTAATCATTATTAAATTTTAGGGGGTATGTATTGATTATTACTTTTTACATTCCAATCATATATATTTGCATTTAAATCACTTTCAAATTTTGTCCAGTAACTAAAAAATGTCCATAAGGAAGTGATGCTTAATTCTCTCAAGAATAGCTGAAATAAATAGGAAATGTATGTGCTGTAATCTGGAAGCACTGGACGGCCATTTCATCTCAGTATATGATTCCTAGGTAGTGCGCATCCACGACCCTGCACTCAGGACCTTTGGTCTCGCGCGATTGCTTCATCTCTAGACCACCGAGCTGGCATTCGACGGTGTCAATATCTAACGTCAGCTAATCAACGATATTGTGCGACCATTTTTACTGTGTTATAAGTCTTCTTTTAGAATGATAATTGCATGGTAATGTGTTCCAGTAGGTTTAAGATGATTTCTAAGAATGCTATTGGTACATTTTGCGTAGGCGAAAATATCGATAAATTGGAAAAAAATCTTCAAATAACAGGCTGACTGAAAGCTCTATTTTCTTTAAATAATTAATTCATTGTGTCTCAGATCAACTACACTGCAGAAAAACTACCACAATACAAAATAAAAAGAGATTGACATTGTCACAAAGATCTATGATGTATCGCATGCAAACAAAAGTAAATCTGAAGGACCTTGATACATTGAGTAGTTTAAAAACATTTCTGTGCATAATTACCTGGTGTATACTGAAAAAATTCTAATTAGATTTCTAAACTTAAAGTAGTGATAATCTATTAAAACTAAACTAGATTTAACTGAATGAAAATGCTTAAGACTAGTAAAATATTTTAAACTGGCACTTAAAATAAATATATTATGATTGAGCTTTGAGTTAGTTGTGAAAATCGACAAATGATTCAAATAAAGGAAGCAATGCACATTTGTCTAAGATGATCACAAGTACCTGCTTTTATTACCCCATTTGAAATCACATAAAAGACAATAATACTGTAGTGGACAAGAACACTGGTGAGGATAATCGAACGTATTTGCGCACAAAATTACAGAATATCTCACTAAAATCTGACAACCATACAGTAACCAGTTAATTTGCAAACTATCAATCAATTGTCTCAATCTTGACTGTTCCTTCTGCAAATATCAGTCCAACATCTCTGATTTCATTGTTCATGCATTTTCATACCAATTACTGGTTTATGCAACAAATACTGGTAATATGGTAAGATCGTTTAGTAAGCACTAAGTGGTTAAACTAACACTTTGCTACTTTGATGTTTCCATAAAAAACAAATTGCAGGTGTATCATTCCACAGGTTAATTTTTAAATGCACTGGTAAATTACCTTTGTAAAACTTTCCAACTTAGCATCTGTCGCTTAATGTAAGTATTATGGGCTATTTACCTTAAAAATCACATCATAATCCCTTTGTATCAATGTATTTGACCTTCTGTCTTCGATAATTCTTATCCTTTCTAAGTGGTTAAATATTCCACTTAATCTCTTTTCATTGGTATTTTCTAGAGTACATATTTTTAGATTCATTAGATCACTGACACCTTTGTTGGTGTTTTTCATCTTGACAAAAATGTAAACTTTCCCACTTGTGAATACTGAAGTGAAAGAAACAAAGTAAACCTTAAGCGCTAGGTTCAGTTCTTATAACAGTTAATAATCAATACTACCTTATCAAACCGTTAGTTTTCTCTACCTAACATCTTCATGCTTATGTAATTGTTAAACTGGGGACAGTTATTATTTACCATTATATGTCTCAATGTTAATCTGAAAAGTTCATAAATTATAAACAAAGGAATTTCACACATATCATAGAAAATATTCAATGTAGTTTATTAGCTTAAAGACGGAAAGAAAAATAATAAATGATAACATAAAAGATAATTGGTCAGAGGGGGTTTTGTGGAGAATTTAGTATTTTCATAGCTGAAATCATGGGTCAATTGAAGCTAGACCACCATCGAAAACCTGGAAGCACTGGACGGCCGTTTCATCCTATTATGGGACTTCAGTGCTTCCAGGTTTTCTATGGTGGTCTAGCTTCAATTGACCCATAAAAGATAATTATCATACTTTCTTTATTCAATACTTTATGTTTTGGATAATGACCAGTTCCCAGTATATAATACAATATATTTCAACAAGATCCATAATATCTTGGTCTTCATTACAATATATGTAATATAACAATCGATAATAAATTATTTTTCGACTATAGTTAATATTAGTTGTCTATCGTCAACAACAAAACTTTTGGTTGAGTTCCAGGTTTGGCATTTTTTGTTGGATAATATGCATCAGATCATGGTGTGATGGAGATTTCCTTTTTTCATTCATGAGAATTTTAATTTATCTGCATCTTACTAATGCTTCTTGACGAGGCGTAAGAGGAGTAAGTGAAATAAGTAAATATTTCATCAAATGGTAGACAAGAAAACAGTTGTGATCGAAGTGGTCGTTTTGTGTTTAATAAAACAAACCTTGCTAGTTGTCCATAACGTTCCAAATGACTATCCAAAACTCTGTTCATAATAAATAGGTCAAAAACTATTTGTTTTTCAGCCTTCAAGGTCATTTGCAATATTGTGTCATCTTTCCTCGAAATTCCAGTAAACAATAAAGGAGGACAACGTGGGCGAATAGGTAATATATCGAAATTTACGAATTCCTAAAGTAAATATCGACTAAGGCCAAAGAACACAAAAACTCTTAGTAGAATAAGTAAAGTGGGAAATTTTATTTGATATCAAAGACAAGAGAAACCTTAGAGAGAGTGGAGAATATTTAAAACCAAGATAAATAATATTTGACACTGAAAAGAATCTTCAGTAGTACACGAGCTATACGACCCAAAAATATATTCAGTTTGTTTTCGAGCTTATGACCGAAGTTAACAATTTGACATTAGAAGTGACTAGATCTGTGACCATTCAAAAGAGATCTTTTTTAAATTAGTCACTAAGTTAATAAGGATAGAAAAAAATAATCTTCATTTTATGCTACTTTCAAACTATTGAATCTTTGTCATTCATTCAAATAGTAATATTTTGCTTTCAAATCCTGGGATACATTGATTTATTCCCATAAAATACCAATGAAGCACTAAACTGAAATCTCAGTGGTATTATTTACTAACAGTTCGTCAATCACTGCTGGAAAATAGGTTGAAGACATCATCAACTAAAAATTTTCCAGGACAACCATAGAATCAATCAGCGTGTAATGACTGACCCTATGTCTAGTCCACATCGGTTATTCTAGTTTCTGGACAGATCAATCTATTCATTCTTCTTAAATCACATTTCAGCCTTGTCACTTATCAACTGTGCAGTTTTTTATGTGGTCGTATGTGTGTATATTTCTTATTTTACTCATCATATTGTGTAACTTAATTTTCTCTGACTGTAAGCATCGATTAACGCTTGGTTAAATCGAGTTGGCTCACTCGCCTTCTCCATTGCGCATCATTTTGTTTTACTTCGCTTTCCAATCAACGATTGCACGAAATATACATGTTCAAAACCCCGTTCTTGTATTCAACTTATTTAATTCCGTTATTTGCCAACGCGAGTTAAGTCAATAAATATATACGAGGGTAGCCAGGATGTATATTACGACAGCAATCATTCATACAATCTAACTGAAGTTAGATAACGGGCCACTAAAAGCGAAAATGAGCTGACAATTTTAGTTCTACCAATGATCATCAATTTCATTTTATAAAAGCGCTATTATAAGTATTCGTTTAATCACAATAATATATTTCTGTCTTATATAGAGTATTTCCGATGGAAATGAATCGATGAAATCAGCCTTAATCCACTATCTGAAATTCAACATTACAATCCCTCTTCTCAATCTACCCGTATAGATGGTGTACGTCATTTTTCATATTTAACTGATAATTAGGTTATAAGTATAGGATGGTGAAGATACAAATGAGAGGTCTTAACTAATTGTATTTTAAATAAACAAACAAAATTTTGTCATGGTGATTTTCGTTGCGTTGCTCTCATTATACGCATAATCAACTGATTATTGACTAGAGTATAACCTTTAGGCTTTTTTGTTAGGTTGTG
>NW_017386149.1:71214-84795 GCF_000237925.1 Schistosoma mansoni | reverse complement strand
GCAGTGTAGTTAGTGTAGTGCGTCGCACTCTGATTTGTGTGTGGGCTGTGATCTGCCCGGGTGCCCAACCGAAGCAGGTGGTTTTCTTAGGGGGCCACACCCAGAGCCTTTCACCTAAAGGTCTGATCCAAAAGGCAGTGGAGCATCGTGAGGAGATGCAGTCCTATGGTAGCCGGTGACCAACAACAGGTTCATTCGCCATTCGTTCCATTAGGATACTGGAGCCCATGTGCACCATTGGTTTGGAATCAGGGTTTTCCAACTCCTCCAGGTGGACTCTCCGTGTCCATTAACCCGGTTAAAGCGCCGGACATTCGCTTTTCGTCCTTTCACTTTCGTAAGCAACAGTAATGCCACGAGAAGGCAGTGAGTATGACTTCCCTGGTAGAGGCTATATATTCGCGTGGCCATGTGAGAGCATTTCGAGAGGGAGAGTGGACTCTCCCCACTCTCGGCCGTACCAGGGCATTTAGGGGCCTTCGGCTCGTTAAGACGCTAAAAACTTTCTAGGCGCGCGATATATATATATCCCCCCTTTATATTTTTGACTAAAATAGCTAGTTTTTAGCTAGTTTAGTGCATTATAGGGAGACCACCGAGTTTAGGGTAGTCTCCCTATGGGGGTTGAAAAACCCAGATTCCATACCAATGGTGCACACGGGCTCCAGGATCCTGAGGGAACAAATAGCGTATGAACCTATTGTAGGACACCGGCTATCATGAGACTGCATCTCCTTACATTGTTCCACAGTCTCGTGGATTAGACCTTTTGGTCAGAGGCTCGGAGTGTGGCCCTCTAAGAAAACCACTTGGTTTGGTTCGGGCACCCGCGAAGTATCCCAGCCACCACACAAATTGAATGATTCATGTGACACTTATCTATTTGGTGCCTCCTTGTACCAATGTTTATGTTTAAATGTAATATAAAACCTGACCAAACGAATGAAATTGCCTTGGAAGTGAATCGTCTAATCGAGTGCACATATATAATTTATGTTTAACCGGTAGCTAAATTGTGCTAAAGAAACGTGACGAGCAGTGTGGGGAAATCTGGATAACAATAAAAAAATGGAGCTGGTGACTCACCACAACCTAAGGATGTATCATATATTTGTTTTGGTGTAATCTATGAGGCTAGGATTGGACACCAAGTTTTGGAATGAAGTCAAAGACAATCACATCTCATTGTCATAACGGAGGAAGTTAGCTGAGACTATTCTACTTTTGCAACCTGTAGTGAAAATTCCTCAGGATATGATTTGTTAAACACGAACCAACCTTACCTAGTTGGACGAAGTCAAAATGTCGGTTTGCAGGAGCTCCTGCAAAAGTCGGCTATTCGTCGGATATTTAGGGGAAAAGTCGGCTATTCGTCGGATATTAAGGGGAAAAGTCGGCTATTCGTCGGATATTTAGGGGAAAAGTCGGCTATTCGTCGGTTATTTAGGGGAAAAGTCGGCTATTCGTCGGATATTTAGGGGAAAAGTCGGCTATTCGTCGGATATTTAGGGGAAAAGTCGGTTATTCGTCGGATATTTAGGGGAGAAATCGGTAATTTAGCGACATTTGAAAAACAGAGCGACAGAAAGGGGAAATTACGCTTTATTTCCCCCGGACAGGCGAAAAAGCAGACATTTCGATGCATTTCCCCTTTATTTACGACTTATTTTCCAATGCATTTTCCGCTTTATTTCCCCTTTGTTCGCCTTTATTTCCCCTTTATTGGTTGTTTGGGAGGATATAATGGAAACACCTAGAATATTCAGCGGAGTAGATAGTCATTAATTAAGATTGCAAGTACATTATTTAGCATAGATTTGGGCTATTCGGTGTAAATTAAGGCACTGACAGGCTTTATTAAACGCTGATTCCTATTAGATATCAAGAAACTGCCTCTCGAAGACAGTCAGGAGTGTCAGGAAATTCGGTAGGATTAAACTATACTGCCGAGCCAATCAGAAGCTTTCGCGGGTTTTCAAGGTCACGACGCTAAGTTCGGTCCTGATGCTTACGTACGGTCGGTTTACAGCGGATTTTAGGGAAGACGTGATAATTTGGCGTCTACAATAGCAGTGATCATAAGATTTTGGCGCGAAATTCAATTATCCATTTGTATAAATAGAGTTTTGGCATTATAGCTGATGTCAGTTCGTGATGAGAACCCTAAGTATAATTCCTAGCCTTAATCATGAACTGTAAATCATAATTTGAGTTCTTCACACAGGTTTATAACCCTCATTTAGTTTTAGTTATTATGTTGACACTCTTAGAGTCACTCTAGCGTCGCTCAAAGGTTGTCCATAACTTATAGTCTCACCCATAACCCTAAACCCTACACCTAAACCTTAACTCTAACCCTAACCCGTAAACCATACCAATATACTAACATTATTGAAGCTATGTGGTCGAGGCTAAAAGAATTTTTGAGACCTTATCATCGTTTCAGAGGTCGACTACTATGGAGCCATATGGATGTGTTCTTGTACCGTATGCACTATGATTTTAGAACTTCTGAACCTATATCTGACCTTGAGAAGTTTTTGACCCATGTAAAAGAAGTGTTTCCACTTTAATTCTTTGGTTTTGTATAATATATTTTTACTGTATACTGTCTTCTGATTGGCTAATATTTCTCAAGGTCATTTAAGATTCGTTCAAAGGTCGGCAGTATAGTTTAATCTTACCGGAAATTCTCAGAGTTCTAGGTAGAACCTATGACCTGAAGGGTTCAATCGTGTTAGGTACCCAATGAAGAAAAGTAGACAATATGCCGTCATTGGAAGTATGAAACCCCTGTTTGTTTAAAAAAAGAATAGTGCGCACGGCTGGTGGGGTGATCGCAGTGTGGGGCGCGTTTGTCCGGATGGGAGCAAGCCTGATATAATCTCCATTGTCAAATGTAACGTCCGGTCTTTGAAAGTTTTTCACTTAGAGTAGAAGTAGTTTATGCGTTGGGAAAGTGAGGAAAGAAGTGTATCCCAATCTCACTATCTTGGGGAACCCTAGGTTTTTTTCAATGTCGTAAGAAATGTGGTAGTTTTCCCCAAACTTTTGGGAAAAACCCCCAAGTGTTATAAGATTCTGGGGAATATTTGTGAAGGCTCAAAGTTTTCCCAAACATTTAGGTATTTTCCTCAGACCTGAATATATTTTAGGGGTTTTGTACCATTTTTCTTAAGTTTACTATATTGGTTTACCCAACATTTACCCGAACCCGACAAAATTTTCCTCATAACACGGAGATTGGGATGAAAGGATGAAGGAGAAAAAAATCAATAGCAAAAGGGGAGGACTCAGTAACCCTATAAAACGAACTTACAATGATTATTGGAAGTAACTTTGAAATAACGCAAACATGAAAAACAAACTCGGCAAGGTAAATAAGTCAGTGCGTTTTCAAACCTGCCCGCCGTTTCCTTTTTGCAACCTTGAACGGCCTGACACGAGGCGGTCATTCCGTATTTGATTTGTTGAGGGTCGGTTGGTTGTCCTCTGGGTCCCACGAATATCAGGTTTTCTTGTATTTGCGTCGTTTTTGGCTGTAGTAAATTCGCAAAATCAATGCCAAAAGCGTTTATTTAGCTTACTCTGTTTTGTAGTGTACAATTTGGCTCTTTTGTTGCTTCGTAGCTTGACCTGAGATGCCAATTACCCTACTGAATCTCTCTTCTTGTTTAAAATTTGTAGGGGTCCACAAAACTGCGTATTCAGTATAAATTATCAGTAAAAGATACTCTGACTTTGTGTGAATCGTTGTTTTCTGCAAGAATTAAGACGACATGACGAGTAACCCGTAATTCTTAAATGTTTGTAGTCCTTCCTTCAGTTACTGAAGTATTATCGCATGAAAAAGCTGTTTTTTTTAATAATTAACGAGTAATATTTGTAGTGATTTATGTTCCAGAGACATTTCGGTCGACTTAAGTGAGGCGTTTCAACGCATAATACTTAGTAGGCGTTTTGGAAACTGGATTGAATTCGTTGGTGTGTTTAAGGAGTTCCAAAAAGTATGGATGCATAATTCCATCCCTTTTCAGACCACCCGTACGCATAACATTCACGGCGAAAGTAAACTGCTGAAGGACGTGCGATTTAAATACAGTTTTGTGGTGTTATGAACTAGATGCAGGCACTTGCGAGTGCAGTTGTCGAACATTTATGACTTGTCGATATCCTTGTCGTCATATACTACTGACATATGTAAAAAGACCAACTCTTACAGGTAAGCTTAATCAACTACGAAATAAATAAACTAATTAGCTCATCACATACTTAGACCATGCAGCCGATGGAAGTTAAATAACACGCATAACTTCCATTATAATACAACAACATCATTACCCAGACGGAGTGAAGAGTATATACGAATTCAAAGAAGCCAGAAAATCCATGAACAACAGATAGTTGAAAAATATGGTGAACACTTCGCCATGGTGGTGGAGAAAAAAAGTAGACAATTATCACTTAAAAATCAATAACTAGGTAAGACTGCCATTTCTCAAACATTTCTCTTCCTGCAGTCCTATTTACGATCAGTATATTCGGATGGATATTTGGAGTGGCATTGTTTCATAATCACATGGTCTCCGGAGTCAAGCATATAATAACTAAAAAGATGTAACACTTGGAGAAGGTCGGAAGTGGTGAACGTGGAGATATTCATTCAATCGAATGGCATGACTCAGTGTTGCAGACGCGCTCATTATGTTTAACTTATTTATATTCACATTAAATATATTATTCTATCCCAAGCATAAATGTGTTCTTCAGAAGTACTAAGTATTGTTATTTGTCGCGATACGATGGGTCAGTGTAGATAGTGATGCGATTTTCACGTAAGATCTTACAGACTAGGCAGTCAAACGATAAATTTACCGTTATCGGACAATGTCTATTATGAAAGTAGTATTAGTACCGAACTAGACTATACACATACTAAAAAGATTTAAAGTGCGAAAAACTACAGTTGTTATATTTATATTATATTTAGATAAGTTATTAGATGAATAAACGCGGTAGTAGTCAATACAAAACACAGTTATCGTCAATGTGTGAATTGTTTCTCCGCATAAACTTCCATATTAAGAAATTCGCCAAGTTGTTCACCTGCATAGACTTGATTATTACAAAGATTTGAGCCTTTCAATTAGTTGACAGAAGTCATAAGTTGTATAACAAAATGTATGGATAGCTTGCTCAATGCAATTCTGAAAAACAACAAATCAATCGTGAAAGAAAAGATTAAACTTCGTTATTAGTATCAAATTCCATAAGTAAATGAAATAGCAATTGATAGGATGTACCTGTAAGTGTTTTACTTGCTGTAAACAGTGCTCTTCATTTTCTAACCTTCCTACAATTTCATCTAGTTATTCGGTATTAACAAACAAACTTCAGGCACCAAACGAAGGGACTCACAAACTTTAATTAGTTATATGAAATTTGAGAAAAATCCAATTACAACGTTCATAATACTGTTTGCAGTTCACTGTTTACATACAATAATGAAATAACTGATAACCACTATTTAGTGATTACTCGTCAACATGCATTAACACTTTGTTTATGATTTAGTCAGTGATTTCGGATTCTGTTAACAGAAATTTATATTTTAACCCTATGCGAGACATCGTAAAATAGTATTATCTACGATATGTTTTAGTTACCATGCTCATAACAAACACGCATCGCTTTACTTAAGAAGAGTATTTGGCTAACTTAAGTGGCACTTACAGTAATGTTCTACACAATTCCTGTATAAATTCAGAAAGCGGGTAGAAAAATATATCAACGCCAATTGTTCAGTTTCAGTTTGGAAAGGACAGGAGGCTTGATGGCCTGTGTTAGTCCTGGCAATGATGGTCTCTCAGCTGATCCAACTTTCTTTTGAAGGAGTCGACGGATGGAGCCTCAACCACGTGCTGAGGTAATGAATTCCACTCGTTGATGATTCGATGGGAAAGTCGATAGTCAGCTGACAAGTAATTCGTTCTGGGCTTGTGAACTTTTTTGGAGTGTCCTCGTAAAACTTCTGTTTTGGAAGACAAGAAAAATGAGGGCATATCAGGTGCAAATTTTTCATTAAGCAATTTGAAAACTGTAGTCAAGTCGTCTCTGATTCTTCGATATGACAGCGGGAATAGGTTTAGCTTGGTCAGTCTATCCATACGGGAGCTTCGCTATTCCAGGATCAGCTTAGCTGCTCTTCTCTGAACCCTTTCCAAGAGTTCACTGTCTTTTTTAGGCAGGGGCTAGCTGTTTGTATGCAGTACTGAAGTTTAGGACATACGATCACTGTATACAAAGTCAGAAACGTTTTAGCGTCGAGATGCTTAAAAGCCCTGCGTATGGACCATAAAGTTCTAAAACCTTTGGCGGCTATTGCACCACAGTGTGCAGTAGTCTTTAGGTCTTGACTAACGATGACTTCTAAGTCATTGTGTGCCTGGACAATAGGTAACTCAGTGTTATTCATCGTGTATGTATCCGTACCCTGGTGGCCAATATGCATCACAATACACTTGGAAGTATTTTCGGCAATTGCCAGGTTTGGGACCATTCAGATAATTTCTCCAGGTCGTTTTAGAGTTCTAAGCTATCATTGTTACTTTGTATCGCTCTCCATATCTTGACATCGTCAGCATAGAGCAAGACCGATGACGATAGCAGACGATTGAGGTCATTTACGTACAGGAGGAATAACACTGGCCTCAAAACTGTACCCTGGGGGGCTCCATGAAGCAGTTTCCCAACTAGACAACTTGGAATTCACCCTTACTCTTTGTTGACGCCCAACTAGGAAGTCTTTTATCCACATCAATAGATTGCCTCCAATCCCGACATTCCTTAGCTTATATAACAGCCGGTTGTGCGGAACTTTGTCGAAAGCTTTGCTGAAATCGATATAAGCTACGTCTATAGGTAACTTTTGGTCCTTAAGAGCGCACCAGCTTCCGCGAGCCACTAATAAGTTAGTGAGGCAAGAATAACCTGTTCTAAAACCATGCTGCTTCTCCGAGACGATCCGGTTTTCATCGAGATACTTAAGCAGCTCCTTCCGAATAATCTTTTCTAAGGTCTTAACAACCACACCAGTTAGGCTAATTGGTCGGTAATTCTCGGGCTTATGTTTTGTACCTGTTTTGAAGACTTACATACTTTTTCTTCCTCACATTACGTAATAATATATCAGTCCAGATGACAGCGGTGATACTTATCATGGATAGAACTGTTTACGACTGTATATTAACAGTCCATATCGTAATGTAGCACGTTATATATTGACGTTCACTTGGAAGCACGAGCGATCTGAAACAACAACACTACAGTCAGGACCGGTAAGTGCCGTTGAAGTTAGAACACAGTGTACTGGCACAACAGATATATTTTAAAACTGAAAGACACAGTTCGAGTAAAAAAAGGGAAACTCACTACAAAGTAGCTTTATTCATTGTTCTGCTCGTTCAGATCGCGTAGAGCTTCTTCATCTTTTCCCAGTGCATTTACTCTTTGTTGCCCTGCAATAGAAAAACAAACTCGCATTAGAAACGCCGCATGGAATGATCATTACAACCATTACAAGATTCATGAATAGCTTGACTCTCAATTGCTTCAATTACAGTTTATAAACAACTACCAACACCCATGTTCATCACTACCATAATAGGGGAGGCGAGTCATATGTAAGTTATTTTACAGTTTGTTTTTGCTTGAAACTATAGTTTCGGTCCAATTTTTGACTCGATAAATGATGAATTTCACTTACCTGAGTTTGCATTGTTACAAATTATCAAATAGGGCTGACTAAACATTCATTCAGGTTGTCAGCTCCAAATACGTCAGGCAACCAATAGACTGCAATAAACGCCATGTAACACGCATAAATATTGCAAAAATTAACAAGTGACGGAAAAATACTTTGATAAGCTGATAAAAAACGACATTAAAAACCCGCGACAACATGTAACACATAAGCCAGATTCAATGACATGACTTTTCGACCATGCCAACAAACTCTCGTCTGACAACTCAAATTTGGCGCAGGAGTTTGCAACCTTGTTGAGGATCATATCTACTCTCTAATGCATTTTAACGAGCAGGTATATACCAATTGATTTCTTTGCTCTCTTTGTGTTGTTACGACACAGCTCTAGGTCTTTGTAATACTCATACGGCGCGCTTTTCTAACTGGGACTTAAGTCTTAGCGTTATCAGTATTTCTCAAACTTTCAGTCTTCAGTAATAAGGATAGAAGGTCTAGTGACCTATTTTAATCCTTGCAGTTTGTTACACTGTGGAGGTCCAATCTCGTCTTGAATATATCAACAGAAGGTGCTGATATTACGTGTTCTGGTAGAGAATTCCAGTAATTCACTACTCGGTGCGAGAAACGAGACTGCAGACGTAGACGATTTGATCTCTGTTTTTGGACTTTTTTCGAATGTCCTCTCAAATGACCAGCCCTAGACGGGAGGAAAAGATAGGACATGTTAGTACGAAGGTCATCGTTCAGGATACGATATGCCAATATTAGATCACCCCGTATTCACCGGTAAGATAACGGAAATAAGTTGAGGTGTCTCAGTCTGTCTTCATAAGATAGGCCAGATAGGCCGTTTACCATTTTGTCCCGCGGCGTTGGACTCGTTCCAACATATCTGCCTCATATTTGAAACAAGGACTCGCTGCTTGAATCCCATATTCCAAATGTGGCCGTACGAAAGTTGGGTATAATAATCTAAACATTTCCTCATCCAGATACCGGAAAGATCTACGAATAGACCATAATACCCTATAGCCTTTCGCATCAGCAGCCTTACAGTGACTGGTTGTTTTGAGATCATTACTTAGTATGACTCCTAAATCTTTATAGTTTCTTACTTTGGGCAACACTAGTCCACATATTGTGTAGTAATACGAATCATCGTAGTTATTTAATCACCACACTTTTGTTAGGATTTACTTCTAGTGACCACCCGTTCATCCATGCCACTAATGAGTTAAGATCTTCCTGTAAAACTATTCTGTCCGACATACTATATATGGGTCTCCAAATCTTAATGTCATCGGCGAATAGTAGGATGGATGACTTAGCTATAGCTGGTAATTCATTTATATAATGTAGAAAGAGAACAGGACCCAGGATAGTGCCTTGGGGGACTCCACTTTTTACTAGTTCCCACGATGAGAGAGCCCCATTTACTCTTACCCTTTGTCTCTTTTCATGAAGAAAGTCACTTATCCAGTCTATGACTGCATAATGAATTCCGAAACTTTCCAGTTTCAATTTAAGACCAGAATGGGAAACCATATCAAAGGCTTTACTTAGATCTATGAAAATGACATCTACAGGAATATGTTAATCTTTTGCCTCAGCCCAATCTTCTCTTGCAATGAGAAGACCCTTTTCGAAAACCATGTTGTTCCTTGGACAAAAGATCATGTCTTTCCATGTAGTATATAACAGCCATCCTAATAATTTTTTCCATTAGTTTTACAACTGCACTAGTTAAGCTGACGGGTCGATAGTTACTAACTAAATCCCTACTCCCAGCCTTATACACCGGACTGATTATTGCATCTTTCCAGTCTCTGGGCAATCTGGAGTGCCGCAGGGACATATCAAACGGCATCGCTAAGGGTTAAGCAACAACATCTGAGAGGGCTTTCATAATCCTAGGATGAATATCACCAGGACCACTAGACTTATCAGGTTTGAGATGCTGAAGTAGCCTTAAAACAGTTTCTTTCTTAATAACTACAGGGTCCATCAACAAGTCGCCACAATCACAATGAATAGGTGATCGTTCCGCATTAGGTAGAAAAAACTTTACTGAAATATTCCGAAAAAGCTTCCGCCTTTTCGGTATCATCTCTTGCCAAACTTAACGGATTTTCTTGTATCAAAAGTTATGGTATTCCGTCACTTCTTTGAGTTCGCCTCTTTATATACGAGAATAACCGTTTTGGACTATGTTTACAATCCCTAACCAATTGTTTTTCGTATGACCGTCTAGTCCTACTAATTAACGCTTTACAAGTATTTCTAATCTTACAATAACTGGATCTGTACTGTTCTAAGCCAGTAGAGATGAACATGTTCCAGTGTTTTTTCCTACGCCTAAGAAGTTTCTTAACTTCTTTATTTATCCACGGTGGACTATTGTTCGGTCTACGTGGTACCAAATATGGTATGAACGGGGACGTGACTGCACTAAACTTGCTTTTAAATACAGACCACGCCTCGTCAACTGATGAGCTAGTATCTACTGACCAATCTATCTTAGTAGCACAATCCTGAATAGCTGGTATGTTAGCTCTCCATATGTTTGGGCGAGGCTTAATCTGATCGTATATCATATCGCTAGCTCTAAACGTGAATGATAAAACAGCGTGATTGCTATTTACTAACGGGGGAAGAATATTTAGGTTGGCAATATCCTCAGTCTCATGGGTAATTACCAAGTCCAACAGAGAAGAACCTTGGTTTACACCAAAACGTGTAGGTTTGGATACATGCTGTACTGATGCATGTTTCATTACTGTATCCAAGAGCCTGCTATCAAATGAGTTTATAGAGCATTTCGTGGTCATCTCAGTCCAACTAATGTCAGGTGCATTAAAGTCTCCTAATATCAAGCATCTGTTATTTGCACTCCATAGCCGAATGTGCTCTAAAATAAAGTCATCAGCTAAGCAGATTGGGCTGCAATAAATGACACCGAGCGCAAATGTACAACATCCGACAGTGAGCTCACAGCTAATGACTTCACTAGTTCCACTATCATGGGATTCGCAAACGAAGGAGCGGATATTTATACTATTGGCTATGTATAGAAGGACGCCACCTCCTTTCCTGCATCTATGTCTATCACTTCTTAAACAATGATATCCGGATAATTCTGGGGTGATATCGAAGTCACGGACTAACCAAGTTTCCGTCACAGCTACAATGAGTGGCCTTAATTTGTCCACTAGTGCTCCTAGCTCGTAGAATTTATGTCTTAGACTACGGGCGTTGGCATATAAAACTCCTAGGGAGAACGACCTATCCACACAGGCCTTGGTAGCATTCGCTTCCAAGACCTGACTATTCGAAAACCCAATAATCGGAGATTTTCTTCACCGTTTTGTCGACGGGTTTCTAGTTCAGCTAGTGTCGTCTTCCGTTTTATTCTATCTTCAAGAGACATATCCGGTCTAATTAGAATGTCAGAGTTGCCGTGACCTCGAGTGTTACTTAACAGAAGATCACGTTGTTTCTCAGACCCTAAGATTACCTTAAGGAGTCTGCACGGTCGGGGTAGAACACTGTCATCGGCCCTTTTACCTATTCCAACTAATTTTTTGACCTGAACACCTTTAGTGTTATCTGGTAATATGCTACGGATATATTCTCCGAGCCTCTCTAAGTCATGGGTGTGTCTAACCTTAGGATCTGGATCATTAGACTCTGGCAATCTACTCACAATAATATTCGATGATATTAAGTTCCTCTCGGTCGCACTAGGATGATGTTCTGCCGTTCTATCCGAGTGTGATAGTGCATTGAGTGACTCAGACTGCGAGTTCCCCAATGACTTGTCAACCAAGTGTGCTTCATCTTTAGCTTTTTTTCCTTTTCTTTTCCTCCTTACTGCGGTCCATTTTTCGTCATTCAGGACAGCTGCATCGGGACTATTGGGGACGGTGACGGTTTTATCTGGGTCCTCAATTTCTACTAAAGATGCATGATTACTCATGTCAATACCATGTGGTGATTTACTCCTCGTTTGTTGTAACGGAAGTTTCACTTTGTCATTAATTAGAGTAGGTTGTTTAGTGCGTATTGTAACAGCACTTCTTGCGCAACAAAAGTACCATTTCTGATCTAAAGAATCTGTTGTGAGCTATACGTTCGGTAGATGACTTTTCTTTGAGTTTTTTTTAGTTAAGTGTGGTTTTGCCTCAGCTTACTACTCCGGTTTTTCAGTTTTTCACGTAAAGGCTACTTTCAGTTCATCGATACCCTTTTTTATCCCTTTTTTACCCGTTTTTAGCGCACTGTCTTTTTTTACTGTCTTAGTCTTTTGCTAGAATCTAGAAAACAGTCTAAGTGAATATGGTCATATAAAATTCATGCAAACGACCTGGATGCAGTTTTGCTGTAAAATATGGCATCCAATGTGACAATTGCAAAGGTTGGTTCCACGAAGCGTGCACAGATCTCGCAGCAGCTGCTTACAACAGACTCATCAAGTCGGATCATAAGTGGGTATGCGTCATGTGCAACACGGATGCTGTAGTTTTTCTGAGTAACATCATTGTTCTTTTGACAGGTCTGTGGAATAATTTTTCAGCAAACCTGTAAGATGACAGTCATAAAGCAGGTAGAAAAACAAGGACGCGCAATGAAAATAAGAAGGAGGGTGTCGACAGGTTTATAATCGATTTAGCATGTGATAGCACAAGTGTTAACATGCTGAAACACAGCACCATCATAACGTCGACGGTAATAAACTCTCTCAGCAAACTTGGGTCTCACAGATCAAGTTTCTTGAATGCAGCGGTGATTCCCAAAACCGCTGAAGGTTATTGGATCCACGTAAATGGAATTAAAAAGGACCAGGCGTCACCGTCTTAGCTGAACATCCCTAGTATTAAATGGAAATCAACTGATGACTTGGACGCACAGTCTAACCACAAGAATGTCCGTCTGGTCATCAAAGAGCCTAGGAATCTGAAACGTGTAAATTGCATCTGAAGTATCCAAAGCTAGAAAGCTCATCGGATTCATAATGAATAAATTCATTAATATCGAATCGTGATTGTTATTAAACAGAAAATGTGTCCTACCCATTCTTGAATATTGTATTTTAATTTACAGTAATTACAGGCATAATGAAGTTGTTCAAAGAAGGTTCTCCAAAGCTGTTTTGGGGTATTCTGACAACAAAGACTATTACCAAAGATGTCAACAACTGAATCTAGAACCTCTCTGGATCAGGCGTATCAAATTAAAACTTATCTTTATCTACCGGCTTATTAAAGGTATTTCCTACTCTTCGGTATCCACCCCTGATACTCTATGATATCATCTCACAATCTATGCAATAAGGAAAATATTCTAGCGATTCAAAAACCCACAGAATTTTAGGCCATAATGTTTTCAGAAGGGGTTTTGTGGAGATTTAGTATTTTTCATAGTAGAAAGCATGAGTCAATTGAAGTTAGACCACCATCGAAAACCTGGAAACACTGGACGACCGTTTCGTCCTATTATGGGACTCCTCAGCAGTGCGCATCCACGATCCCGCTCTCGCGAGATTCGAACCCAGGACCTACCAGTCTCGAGCTGAAGCCCTTAACCGATAGACCACTGAGCTGGCATCCAACAGTGTTAATGTCTAACTTCAACTGATCCACGAAGTTGAGCAACCATTCACCAATTGTCTTCAGTGAGTTCCTATCTCACAACAGACGTGGTTTTGAACTCCACTGGTCACTGCTTCTCACTAGAGTTCCTAGATATACTTCTCGAAGTCACTGGTGAGCATATGATTATGTTAATTATCAGAAGGGGTTTTGTGGAGATTTAGTATT